>NC_133106.1:30187489-30307812 GCF_022965805.1 Primulina eburnea | reverse complement strand
AAGAGAGAGGTTTTTTGAAGAGGAGACCTTTTACTTTACACGCTAAGGATTAGGAAAAGGCTTTTGCTGTGAGCCGTTGAAGACTGGAGCATGGCTGGTTGCTACCACCAATGCCAACAACAACAACTGGTTTTTTCTTTTTCTTTTTTATTCATTACATTTTTTTTGTCATTATTTAATTACATAATTTAGATCATAAACACTAAAATTGATGGTTTATATATAATTATTATAATTTATTCAATAAAAATAAGAATATGTCTCTTGCAAGACGGTCTCACAAATCTTTATCTGTGAGACGGGTCAACTCTAACGATATTCACAATAAAAAGTAATATTTTTCATTGATGACCCAAATAAGAGATATATCTCACAAAATACGACCCGTGAGATCGTCTCACACAAGTTTTTGCCAAAATATAAAATTTAAAATATCAAACATCGATAAATACGACTAAAATTGATATTTTATATTATTATTATTATTATTATTATTCAATAAAATTTACTGTTTTTGATTATTTTTTCCTTCAAAAAATCGATTTGGTTAAATATTGAATAAATATAATATAATATAATAAAAGTATCATTTTTTCAATCTCTTATATAAAAATCGATTTAAATTATTGTTGGGTATAATAACAATCAAACTGTAGTGTATATACTGTTATAAGATTAAAAAAATTGAGTGCATCGTTAGTACCAGTTATAAATTTTTTGTGAAACGATAACTGTTTGGTCCTATAATAAGTATCAGAGTCAATGTCGCGTTTTCTATTCTCATTAATCATAACAAGCGGAACCATTGAAAGTGATTATTGAGGTTGAATAATTGTCTCTGTTACGAGAGCGATCGAATCGGTATGTTACATAGTATAAAATATTTAAGTCGTGTTGTTATCACTTTTTATAATTTTTGGTAAAATGTCAAGTGTTCGATTTTACAATTATAATATAAATAAAATATCACTACAAAAATCTACAATCTGAATCAAGATAAAAGTAAAAATAAGCGGCAAGTTTCATTATTACTAAACATTTGTATGCTATTACAAAAACCTGGATATTCAGAAAATTCAAATCTTATGCTAGATCTAATGGTTCCATGTTCCCAATTTAGATATCACGACCCCAAATGAACTACGGAATTTGCATGATGTATAAGGGTAATATGTTTATGGGCAAAAACTTGTGTGAGACGGTTTTACGGTTGTATTTGTATAACGGATCTCTTATTTGGGTTATCAATGAAAAACTATTATTTTATTCTAATAGTGTTACTTTTTATTTGTGAATATGGGTAGGATTGACTCGTCTCACAGATTAAGATCCGTGAGACGATCTCACATGAGACTCACTCTACGCTTATGTTAAGATTGAAGTATCTAGAATATTTATAAATTGAACTAAATCGGAAACTAAAGCATAGATTGGATCAAATTTCGACCAACTACGATTCCGACTGGTTTTTAAAATTAATCAAGCACCACGGTTCAATCATGTTTTCTTTAGATAGAGACTTCATAAACCAAATTGATTATCTATATGTTTGTATAAGGTTGATAATCTATCTAAATCAAACCAACTTACCAAACCAAATCGAGAATATATGTTTGGCTTGGTTGGTTGTATGCCTGAATTTGATTCACTCACTATAAATATAAAATAGTACAAATAAAAGTTTTGACCAAAAAAATCTATACACATAAAAAAGATTTTTTTTTTTTTATAATTTTGGATCTTTATTTTCGTCTAAAATCTTTTATATTATCAAATTATAATTTCGATATTTTTTGACGTGCATCTTGATAATATATTATTGATATTCAAATTTGATAATATATTTGATCAAAATAACTAAATAAAAATTTTTTTGACAAAAACTGTCATTTTTTTAACATGAAAAAAAGCTACAATTTTCACTTGAAAAATAATAATTAATAATAATAAACAAATAAAAAAAAATAAAGGAAGGGCGGTCTCATTTTTCCTCAAAGGGGATATCCGATACGAGGACACCAAAATTTTCAGACAAACCATTAGCCGCATCAGCTGCAGTTGTCCTAAAATTCGACTGCAAACTGAAAGCGAACCATTCTCTTGAGTCAGCGTCCTTTCTTTTCTCAATTCAAGAAGGGGAGGAAGAAGAAAATGAGCTGCGGGGGAGTGATAGCATCGTCCCAACAAGCCTATTCGGTTTGTTCGAAACCTCGTACCCCGTTGATAACCCGCCAACAAAAAGCCGCCGCTTTCTGGCGTGAACATCCATCGTTTTCATCCAATCTGAAGCTGGTCTCAATGGGGTCGCACAAGTTTCGAGGAATTAATCTCGGGTCAGTTGGGTGTAGGAGTACAGGTGATTCGGGTACCATTTCTATCTGTCAGCACATTTCAGCTTCTTATTGTTATGTTTTTGCTGATCGAATTCGAATTTCATTGTCGGTGTAGATAATCGTGTAAAAGTTCGATCTTCATTGATTAAATGTAGATTTGTATTTGGTGTTTTGCAAAAGTTATCTTAGGCAGTGTAGATTTGGGATGGGAATCGTGCTAAACTAATGAAAACTTGTTGAGTTGGATTTGAATCTAAAATTAGTTTACTAAATGTAGCGGCGGAGGGGAAGTTGTGCCACTCCCTCCTAATATTTCAGCTGGTTCCATTCTTTCTATAAAATTTCTAGCTTCGCTGTCCAAAGCACTAACGTTTGAAACTTTTGACATGCTAATGAAAATTGATGCTCAAAGTTCATAAAAATTGGAATAGGGTTGAAATTGAAGTCCAATTTCCTAAAATATACTCTCTCAGTTTTGTTCAATCAATCTTTGGCTTCTAGTTAAATATTTTCGTGTTCAGGTACAATTTTAATTAGCCAATTTAGCAATTTATGCCTCGTTACTTCCACCTTAGCTTTTGTAAGTTGGGGAAACATATGCTTATTTGATTCTCAAGTTATACATGTTAGGGAACAAATGCGTTTTTAAGTAAATTGTATCTACATAGGTTGGTTTGTTTTTACTGTTTATGAATTTAGTTTCGGCCCTGCTGGCTTTTAGAAATTTTGTGTCCAAAATCTGTTTCTACCTAACCAAGATTCTCCTCATTGTTTAACCGGCTTTTGTTCCTTGTCGAAATGGGTTTTGCTTTCTACAGATCGGAAGAACTCAGTCAGCACTGCCTGGAGTGCATCAAGTTCTTGCCGTGGAAATTATGTTATGTCTATAGAGGCTGAAGTATATTCACTATCTCTATAGTCTATTGCTAAGACCCTCCACCACTGAGTTTCTTAACCGCTGTACTTGCTAGTTGTCTCTTCCTTTGAGACAACACATTGAAATTGCTGCTGAGATTGTTCTAACGGCAATCCAGTTTCATGTTTTAGTTATAATGAATTTATTGTCGTAAACTTATAGTGTAAACTGAATAACGTAATCTTTATTTCATTGTGTCCACATATTGCATATTCTAACGCTAAACCTATGTGGAATAGTAACTTATTTGATGCAACTCTAATTAGTGTATGATGCCCAATATCCGAGTTTATTAACTTTCAAGTTTTGTTGGGAGTAGATTTTGTGCATAATCATTAACTGTGTAAATGTAGGGTGGCAGAGCTGCTCAAGCAAGAGTTTATTTCTAGCATCTTCAAAATTCCTTTAACTTTCCATCTGCAAATCTGTTTGACTTGTGTTTTATAAAAGTATAGCTAGAGTCAGTCTAATTATCTCCGTTGAATGGTTTTATGTTGTCTGTTTCTTTTTCATGTTTCTTGAAAAAGTTTCAAACCACTAGGTGAAGAAACACCTTCTCGTCTACTTTGTTGGATAACAAAAAAATGTTATTTTATTGACATAGAAGCATCAACAACACTGGCTCAAATGAATATCAAATGACCTTTTGCAGGTGAGAACGAGAGCAGAACAATCTTGGATGCATTTTTCTTGGGGAAAGCTCTGGCCGAGACACTCAACGAGCGCATAGAGTCATCAGTTGGAGAATTTCTCAGCATAATTGGCAGGTTACAAGCTGAGCAGCAGAAACAAATTCAGGAATTCCAGGTACATATTTTGATTTGTTGCATGGTCCTAAATAATTTGATCGAGGAGAGTAACGCTCTTTCAGCCTTCGAGGTGGAACCAGGACACCAAAGCGTTTGCATGTGCTGATAGAAATAAATATATACTTGTTCAGAAATAAAAGAAAAATTATTGAATTTATAGCTTGAGAATTGGATTTGCTTCGACTGAATGGAAGTTCTTAGATTTTTCTTGTGATTTCAGCATCCTTGGTATGGAATGGCCTTAATAAAAAATAATCAGCATATTCTATGTTGATTCTGAAGTGTCGTGTCTAGATGTAGAGTTCGACTTTTAGGTCAGGGTTGAAATCGATCTTAAAAGTTTGAGCTCGTGGGAGATGACAGACAGTGGTTTTGTACTTTGACACACATGCTGAACACGCCTTGCGTGCGTGTTAAATTGATTGCCCAATGAATATATGCCTATAATCAACAGCCAACATGTACACATGCAGGTTGGTCGAATATTAGCCCACAAATGTCACCCAAGATTAACTTAATAAAATATACGAGAATTGCGCTCTAGAGCTTGAAACATTGAAACCACTTTTCCCAAAAAAATCGAGCTCCTGAGATATGGCCTAAACAGAAATATAAAGTTTGTCACTGATGGATATAATTGAACACATTACTTTTGGCCATCATTCTGAGTTTGTTTTGCTGTGAGCTTGATCAGCCCCTGTCTATGTTAAAAGATTATATTTTTTTTTTCGTAACACTTATCAGTTATCCCCAGGAAGAAGTGCTGGAGAAAGCTAAACAAGCGAAAGAACAAGCAGCGCGTGAAGCCATGGAAACGCAAGATGTAACGGGAGTTAACGGTGGTGTAGCCAAAACGACATCCTCGTATACACCCAAGATCGATCCTACTTCGGAACCATCTAAAGAAGATCCTGTTTTAGGTATGCTCAAGGATGATTAAGTACAAGGGATATCGCTTATTAGTATAGTTAGGTACTATGTTTCATCCTTGGATACTCAGCAAGACTAATATAGTCGAGATTTGAGATTGCCATGAATGTTGAGTTAGATTAATATAAAATTACTAAAAACAATTCATCTCTATTTGAGACTTAATTATTATTTATTTTCTCAAATTTGATGAGTTTTCGCCTAAGTAGATAAATTTATTTGATAAATAATTAAGCCATGAGTTATATCTTACATTAGGCTCATCAATCAATCAAGTTTTGCACACAATTAAAACCCACAATAGTAAATATTAATGAGATATTACATTTATGACACTACCACAAGGCTTCATTTATACGTGTGGATTCCATTAATTTTTAGTGTACTCACATGTGTGTATTAAATATGCGTCTTTAGATGCATCGTTGAGGTAATATCATAAGAGTATGTCTCTTGTTTGACGGTCTCGCGAATTTTTATCTGTAACACGGGTCAATCCTACCGATATTCACAATAAAAAGTAATACTCTTAGCATAAAAAGTAAGTTTTTTCATGGATGACCCAAATAAGATATATGTCTCACAAAATACGACAGGTGAAACCGTCTCACACAAGTTTTTGTCATATCATAAAGATAGTTTGAAATTTCCCTATAAATTTCAAGATCATATATATAATCTAAAGCGTGAGCCATAAGGGTCGATTTGAAACCAAATATTCGTTCACTGGATTATATAATTAGATATACGTGATACTCCAATGAGGCTAAAAGTTGCCCCATTTTTGTACTAAATCGAAAAAAGTTTGGAGTACAATAATGGTCGTGTTACGAGACTGTAAGATTTGTCTTGTCACTAAACTATCATCAAGATTATTCAAGACGTCCAAATTTTTCCTTCTTGAGCTTAAACACATAACCATTATATATCGAAGAATTTTGTCGCATGAAAATATAGGCAAAACCAACTTTCTCTAGAAAGTTGTTGCACATGAGACGTTGAATCCAGATAACAAACGAGTGGCATAATACAACGAAACTGAAACGGGTCGGATCAATCTCATACGGAGCAAAATTGGTATGGGGTGAGAGAGGCTCGAACTCTCGACCTCAGGATAACTCAGTAGCTATGAGACCTACGCGCTAGCCAACTGCGCCACCACCCCATTTGGAATACTGTGTGATATTTATTTTATAAACAAATAATATAGTATTCACAATGTACATATCTCAACTTGGCACACGATACAAGCATACATATTTAATTTTTAACAAAAATTTGTGTGAGACGGTGTCACATATCATATTTTATGAGATATATCTCTTATTTGGGTAATCCATGAAATTAATTTTTATGCTAAAAGTATTACTTTATTGCGAATATCGGTAAGATTAACCAGTCTCACATGTAAAGATTTGTAAGATCATGTCACAAAAGGCCTACTCTTAATTTTTGGTGTTACAGATCTAAATGTTATGATGAAATTAAAATAAATTTTAATAATAATATTTATAAGGGTGATATGATCATTTAAAAATTCCAAATTATAGATAAAGATATTTTTTTAATTAAAATATGTTACTTATAGATTACATACAAATTTATGAAACTAGGTTTCTAATCAATATAAATTATGTCATTTCGTATAATACCTCTTCTTTCCCTAATTGCTACTAAATGACATAATTTATATTGATTAGAAACATGAAAAAAAAATCCAAAATTATTTAACCAAAACACAAAAATTAAAACTAGGGGTGTCAATCGGGTGGGTTGGGTCGGGTTTCGGGTCAACCCGCGAAATTTTTTTTACTTTTTTTTCAACCCGAACCCGAAGCAACCCGAAAACCCCCAACTCGAACACGAACCCGTATAACTCAATTCAACTAGTCTAACCCGTCTAACCCGAATTTTATTAATTTTTTAAAAAAATTTAATGAAAAAAATTCAAAAAAACAAAAAATAATAATAATATTTTAATTTAAACACATAATAACAAAATTTTTGATTTAAATTTGAAAGTTTAATCGTAGAAAATTAAAAATATATTTGCTAAATAAAATAAAAAATTGTTAAAAAAATAAAAATATGCAAAATAAATATCAAATGATGAAAAATTTAGCACATAAATATACAATAAATTTTGTTCAAACATACAATATATAAAAATATAAGTAATATTTTCAAAAAAAAAGTTTATGGGTCAACTCGCGACCCAACCCGACCCAACCCGAAACCCGCCTAACATGACACTAACCCGAATCCACCCAACCCGAACCCAACCCGATCCCGAAAAACCCCAACCCGAACTTGATTTTTTCGTGTTGGGTCGTGTCGGGTTGACGGGTCGTGTCGCATTTTGACACCCCTAATTAAAACCCATACAAGTTGAATTCACATTCTCAACCGAGACTCCGAGACTATAACAATTGAGAACATTACAAATCGATTTTGACAAAAAACTGAAAAAAGTCAATAACCAATTATACATTTTTGAATATGTCTTTTGTGAGACGGTCTCACAAATCTTTATCTTGAGACGTATCAATCATACCGATATTCACAATAAAAAGTAATATTTTTAGCATAAAAATAATATTTTTTCATGGATGACTCAAATAAGAGATCTATGTTACAAAATACGACCTGTGAGACCGTCTCATACAAGTTTTTACCTACGATTTTTTTGGTCTATGTATAAAGATTCTCACTCAATTATTTTATGAAACTTATTTCTCTTTTGTGTGAATGAGCTCTTTTCAAATTATGTATTTTTAAAACTTGAATATTGAAGAGTTACAAACTTGATTTGGTGTCAAGGATATAATCATTGGAAAAAGTGTCATGAACCGATCAGGTTGGTGGGAATGTGTGTCACGAGATCGATGAGGGCGGGGAGATGTTGCCGATGCTAAATGATAGTATGAACAAAGTGCGGCTCTGGACGGAAGAAATATGAATAAATTACTTGAAAATCTCAAATTAAACGTAATTGACTTGACAATTCTGAAATAGATGATCTCTTAGGAATTTTTTTCAGAGAGCGTGTCAATGAGTACATAGGCATACTGCCTCGATCAATATGGTGTGATATAGTGACAAAACCAAGATGAGAAACAATTGATCCTACCGACAAATCATGACTTTGACTTACGAAGATGATTTGTAGATAATTTGTCTTATCTTTCTAACACAAATTGATTGGTCTCGTTTTGATAAATGTCCTGAGATATATGACTAAAATACCATGACTGCTCGGTCACAGTAGCTTGTTGTTCTTTTTTGAATCAGCTGTAATTTGCAGACGATTTTTCTCCTTGATAAAATCAGAATATGAGTCTGTTGTTCGGAGATGATATTTAGCATTTTGAGTTGGTTGTTCAACCAATTTGGTGGCTAAGCTGATTGAATTCTCCATCCAATCAGCTGAGCTGATATGATTTCCAAAACATAAAATGGTATGTTTTGCTTTCTAAACTGATTTTGGACTTCCAGATACACACTTGTTGAAACATGTTAGCCACACAATAACAAGTTTTGTTATTATCAAATCAAGATTGCTCGTGTTACCATAACTCTAACAATATTTTTTATTTTGTTTTTGCTCCTTAATTAATAATATAGGTCTTTAATTAATTTGGACTAGCAATGGGTCAATGGTGGGAAACATTAGAAAGTGGCATGCAATAACTAGGTAAATACTTTGTAAAAAGGTCTCTAAATTACGCATACTGCTTTTTCAGAATATATTTGTTCCCTACCACCTTTGCAGGACAATATCTTTTGCACAGATTAATAATGACAAGTATACAATTAATATAACCAAAGTGATATTATTTTCCACAATTTCTCATGTAAATGGCTCTATTTTGTATCTTGTTTTTTTAAAATTCAATCTTAATTAGTACAATAAATTGAATTTTTATAATTTTTAGTCAATTTTCTTGATGTTCTTCTTGATTATTAGAGTAAGATTTTTGACTTCTTGACGCCAAGAGTTGCCTTGCTGCCACTGATTCACGTAAGCATTCAGGTTATAGCGGAGTAAAAGCGCAAAAAAAAAAAAAAAAAAAAAAAAGAAAAGAAAAGTTTGCACTAAAAATAAAATTTTGGCTATTTAAAAAAAATAGATTAACTGGTAAAATGATATCGTGCTACTTTAAAAATAAATTTTGAAGATAAAAAGGAGGACTGTATGGATTATCAAATGGAGTGAAAATAATATCCATCATATGAAAAACTAGTATCTGAAAATAGGTATGGAAATTCGGAATAAAATATTAATCAGACATCTAATTTTGTGTTTTAAAAAAATCTAACTGAAAGGATTTTGAGACAACAAAACCAAAGTGGACCAGTTTTGCAATGATTTGATTATCCATTAAAATGTCGTACATTAACATATTAACTAGCAAATAGACTTGATAGGAAATCGTGAAACGAATATGATATATATATATATATATATATATATATATATATACACACACACACATAATTATCATATTTTTAAATTATTTTTATTGTAAAATCCAAATTTAGATAATTATTAATATAATTAACTTAAAATAAATGAATAATATAATTGCGAGATTATGTCTAAATAAGTTATGGAGAGAGAAAGAGAGAATTTAGAATTAATTATGTAAAATTTTTGGATGAATTAAACAATCTAAATAATTGATTGTCGTACGTAGACTTTTGTGATAATTGTTTTTTTTATGAAAAAGTGAAGGTGTCATTTTTGTACACATATATTCTAGTTAGACGACACACTTTGCTTGTATATAATTATCGTACTTCTAAATACTTTTATTATTCATTCAAATTTAAATATTTATAATATAATTACCTAAATAAGCACGAGAAATACCAGTGAAATTTAAACAAATTATCTATGATATTAAATTGAGAGATAATGAGATTGTTTAGCAATAGATTGATTGAAATTTCTTGGATAAATAAATAAATTAGGTTACAAAAAATTTTGTTAGACGATCTTATGAGTTAATTTTGTGAGACAATCTTAATGAGTTGATATTGTGAGACAGATCTTTAAACCGATCCGATTCATGATAAATATTGTTTTATATTAAAAATATTAATTTTCGCTTTAAGTAACAATCGATTTGACCTCTGGTAAGATTGATTTAGAATTCAGAGGAGGTGAATAAATTCTTTAAAAAATTCTTTAAACTTTAAAATGTTCTTAATAATTATTAAGTTATTAAGAATTATTTGTGAATGACTAACTTTACTGGATCACTTTAAATAGTACGGAAACATTTCGGTTTGTCTAGTGATAAATAAGCGGTTAAGAGTTTAACAAGAAAAATTCTGAAAACTTGAATGTGCAAAAATGTAAAGTTTGTAAGTGAATGAAGCAAGGTTTTTATGGATGTTCGGAGATAAAAATTTTATTTCACTTATTCTTCCACTTAGAAAGATTTTACTAAAATATTATGGTTTCACAACGTCTTGCAACAGTCCACTTTAATTATGACTATTAGCAATGCCTAAATTGAAATCTTAGTGGTCATTTTAAAAGATCTTAATGATTAAGAAACTTCAATTCTCTAGACAACACAACAAATAACAACGACCCCAACATTCAGTTTTATAACTATGTGACTTGGTTGAGGTAGCGCGGGTTGATCCTTGAAGATCTGAAGTAATCTGGTAACCTTGTGCTTTAGTTGAACAGTCTGAAAATGTAGACAGTTAAGTGTGCTTTAAACCGTTCTTAAGAGTTTTTAATATGTTAAGAACTATTCTTGAATTACTAACTTTACTGCACCACTTTAAAATAGAGTGAGTACGGAAACGGTCCGGCTTGACTAGTAATAAATAAACGGCTAGCAATTTAACAAGAAATAGTCGGAAAACTTGAATATGAAAAAATGTAAAGTATATAAGTAAATGACACAAGGTTTCTATGAATGTTCGGAGATAAAATTCATATTTCACCCTCTTTTCAACTTAGGAATGTTTCTACTAAAATATTATGGTTTTACAATGTCTTGTAACATTTCGCTTCAATTTGGCCTAATAACACTGCCTAAATTGAAATCTTATTGATCACTTTAAAATGTTTGGATGTTTAAAAACACTCGGTTCTCCAGACAACACAACAAACAACAAAGACTCAACCGTCAATTTTATAACGAATTGACTTGGTTGAGTTAGCTCAGGTTGATCCTTGAAGATATGAAGTAATCTGGTAACCTTGTGCTTTGGTTGAGTAGTCTGAAAATGTAGACGGATAATTGTGCTCAAACGATCTAAACATATGCAAATTATAGGATTTTTAATTCAGCGGCTGTGAATACCTTATCGCTCAGAGTTTTTTTGGCAGTCTTCACTTTGAATGTTCTGCATATTAATAGTTAAAAAGCTCCAACGGTCGGATTTGCTTTTCAACGATCATTTGTACCATTTCCTAACAATATAGACAAGTCCTTTTCAATCGGGAATGTTTCATTAAGTGATCTTTAATGTTCTTTTTACTTTTGCGACTTCAAGTCCATGATTTTCAAAATCTTATAGCTATAGCCCAAATTGGTAACTTTCTGTTACTTCGGAGGTTGGTATGATAATATATAATATTTCTATTTGCAACGTTCATCTGAATGGTTTGACTTGTAATATCCTCTTTAAAATGCTCAAAATTGTCTATTTATAGTGTTGTTGGAATGTGAAGTTTGAATCTTTTCACTGCATTGAATTTTCGGACTCGTCAATTTTTTCATATGATCTTTTGTAGCTCAAGTTCAATAAGTACAAATGTTCGACTTCTTGACATAATGACTTGAATTCGTTAACGGTTTCAAATGCTTGAATTGATCGAGAGGTCTGAAGAATCTGTTTTACATATGAAGAAAGCGGTTGGATCTCGAAACAGCTCGATGTTGTTTATTTTGTCAATCACCAAATCTCGAGGAAAAAGAGTTATGTGACTGTGTCACAAGAAACTTACCCATATTAGTCTTGTATATTTGTTTTTTTGTAGTTCTGAATGTTTATTTTGTCAAATTTTTTTTTCTTGCTATCTTTGTTATTTTTTGAAATTTTGCTATTTTTTGACGTAGTATTGATGTGACACATGTATTGTAATGATCAGATTTAATTATATATTATTTGGCGATAATTAAGATTAATTATTTTAAATTGAAGAATTTAAAATAATTAAGCAAAATAATTAAATTGTGTGTTTATGCATATTTAAATGTTATAGCACACGGAAATTGAAATAAAATAGACCGGGTCAAATTTCGAACCCCGAAAAGATAAAAGATAAACATGCACATAATATATATATATATATATATATAAACACATCACCATCACCGATTTGCAATTTCTCTCTCCACCGTAAACTCCATTTAGCTTCATTCCACCGCTCACTTTGACCGTCGATTTTAGCCGCACCGATGATCGAAAAATTCAAATAAATATACGGTTGAAAAGCTCTCGACGTAAGCTTTCCGTTGATACCACTTTCGATGAGAAAAATCGAGATTTTCGAAAACCCGCCGTCGGCTTCGTCGCTTGAATCGCCGTCTTCCGCCGCTCAAAAGTAAAAATCGATTGAGGGGTTTTGTTCCTTATGTTATAAGCTTTCTTTTGGTACCAATTTTGCAAAATTTCGAGAACCTACCGTTTTTCTGTGTGATTCCGGTCGTCTTCTCCGGCGAGTTGCCGCCTGTTGCCGGTTGGCTTCGGTTTAGTCTCGAGTTTAGCAATTGTTATTGGAAGAATAAGCTGTATCGGTGCGAATTATTATCTATGTGAATTTAATTCAATTTCGACTCAAATAATGTATCATTATTGATTAATTATTGGGTTATCGTTGTAGGTTCGGAATTGTGCGAGTTGGAGGTATATCTGGTGAACCTAGAATTTATCGTCACCGCTTAAATATTAGTTTAGCGTCATTTAAAGCTAAAAAGAATATTTTGCGATGATAAAATAGAAATGATTGATTTTAGGTATTTTAGTCGAATATTGGAATTTTAGAAATTTAAAATGTCTAAATTGTTGAAATTGGATTTTTAGTAAATTTAAATGGTTGTGGAATTTTTATATGATAATAAGACCATTTAAATTAATATTCAGGTTATTTGTCTGAGTTGGCAATTCCAGGATTTTCTTGAGGATTTA
Source organism: Primulina eburnea (assembly GCF_022965805.1). Lineage (NCBI taxonomy): Eukaryota > Viridiplantae > Streptophyta > Magnoliopsida > Lamiales > Gesneriaceae > Primulina > Primulina eburnea. The sequence goes on along the minus strand of NC_133106.1, from coordinate 30,294,664 downwards.
AGTTACCGGTAAATTAGTTGAGGTACGTAGAGATCAGTTATTTTCACGATATCTGACAGAGGTATCTGATGATCCTGTGTATGATTTATTTGCTATTTGCTGATTTATGTGATATTATATACTGACTCGCATATTATCAGTTGGTAATTGATGTGCAAAATAAAATAAAATATTTCTTTTGTTTACACACATTTTATTTTGGTTAGACACATCAATACCACTGAACATTATTGAGATCCAGTTATATTTCGGTTGAGATCCGTTATATATATGATATGATATGGTGTCCTGGAGATGTTTGGCTACCTTGATTCGGTCCGGCTTAGGTAGTTGCTGGCTTCGAGGCTGGGCCATATCCCAGGCACGGTCCGCTGCCTTCGTGGACCAGCTCGAGCATATATGTATGATTGTTGATATCGATCATTTGACTCCTGATATCCTGATAACTTGCACCTATTCATACATTGCATTCATGCATGGCATCATTGCATTTCTATGTCATATATCGTGGTTTCTTGATGTCTCGTACTGGGGTTACTGATCCCCGAGAGGGGGCTGTCGTGTCTTTTGTGTGTGGACATGACAGATGGTACGGGTGGTTCGACCTCAGGTGCTCGAGAAGAAGCCTCGGGAAGTACCAGAGCTCCTTGAGAGTAGGCTCAGTTGTATTTAAGTACTGCGTGGTGTTGCTGTCTCCCAGATACTATATATATATTTGGAGGATTGTATTATGGTATTATCGAGCCTTGTCGGCTCTATGATATTTTGGTTTGTATATGTCATGATCGTGTCTGGCTGGCACGTGTGTATGCTGTTGTGTTTATTGAGGGCACATGTTGTTTATTTTGAATATTTGATTTTCGGGTATGTCCTATTTACAGGAAGGTCAAGTCGAAATTTTTATAGGCCCAACCGCAAATTTTTAACTCACTTTTCCGCTGTTAACTGATTAATCATGATTGCATGTTAATAAATCGTTATTAGGATAACGGGCCCTCACATGTATCTTCGTGACTTCAACATGACACTAAAGAGAAAATGACTAAAGATGCCAAAAGTTAACGGACATGACTATATTTATATATATATATATATATATATAGTATAATACACAAATCATAATCATAAATAAATAAATATATAAGAGCACACACAAGCATGCTCCTACTGACATCAATTGCTGAAGCTATTAATATATGGGTTAATTAGGTATCAGTACATTTTGAAAAAGAGTTTTGGTTTTAGTACATGGAGAGAGAAATTTTCTTTAAAAATACCAAAAATACCCTTAGTCTATATTTAAGTTTAATTGATTTTAATTGATCCCCGCGCTCCCTAAAATGGTATCAGAGCATGATTAATTTATTTCAAACACAAAAATTTTATTATTACTAGCAACTAAATGTATGAGAAGGAGAATTTCGAAAATTATGAATCCGAACTTTAGTTCGAGAAAAATAATTTACAAGAACTATTCCAATATTTTGGAATATACACAAGTTTATCTAACTATTGTTAGATATCAGAAACAGGAGAACAAAGGAAATTTATCTCCTGATAAAAGACGGCAGTGTTTGCAAAACCTTGCATACACAAAAGGTAGACCCTTACAGGCCGAAAAAACCAGATCTTCATTGATCCGTTAAACATGCCAGGAACTACCATCCAGTTCGAAATTGAACTTATTTCTCTAGAAATAATTCAATTAGAACAAGAATTACAGCGAAGTACATGCTTCACTGAACTCAGCACAAAAGGTATGCGTTTACAAGGCCTAAAAAACCGGAAAAACATACTTCAAAATCTACTCAGAAGAAATTCTTCAGAGAACAATGGATCTGTATAAACAGAAGATTTACGAAGGGAAGCTACTGCACCCTCAGGTAAAATCTCAGGTAAACTTATGATCCAAAATAATAAGTTTCTGGAGATAATTCCAGACTCTTCTAAGCTCTCTTTAGATCTTAGAGAAATTCAGAAGACAGTCCAAAATTATGGCAATATGCTATATTTTGTACCGCAACGAGTTGAGAAAATCCTTGAAACCCAAGAAGAAATTCTGGGATTAATAAAGGATATTCAAACAAGAATTCAGAAACTAGAACAACAACCAAGTTCTAGTAGAAGAACTTCAGGAGGATGGTTACCACCATCTTTTGGCACTGAACCTTTGTTACATCAACAAGGGAAGGCCAGAGTGGTGTCAAAACCTTTGACTGAAGAAGAAAAGATGATCAATCTAATCAAGTCTGTCTCAGAAAAGAAATTCATCTGATGACAACTTTAGAAAGGATTGGTTTGGAGGATCTACAAGAACTTGCGGAATCTTTCGCAAATCTCAAAGTAGTAGATCTAAAGATGAATACAGCAGTAGGTGAAACACCACCTGCAATAACCTGGTCATCTTCTCAGGAACCACCAGGGGAAAGTATGGGATCTCATAATGTAAATATGAGAGAATCTCAGACTGATTTCCATACTGGTGGAGGATCACACCCAGCGGGAACAAGGGCAAGGAGAACTCAAATTCCTTTGCACCAAACACCCTACGGGAAAACTGTTTTAGATCCTATACATCCTTACGGGGTTATGCTTAACCTTGATGTTTTGGACTTCAAAAACAGAGAAGATCTCATAGACGATTGGACATCTGCTATGAGGATTGCAGCAGGAACACTTGATCTCAACAAAGAAGGATTCATTAAACTTTTGGAAATGAGTCTTATGGGATCAGTAAAAATTGCTTGGGACATGACTTCATCAGACATGAAAGAGTCAGTCCTAGTTGGGGAATCTCTTAGTGAGATCGCTGGAAAGATGGCTACCCTATTCAAAGCACACTTTATAGGGGTAGACTATTTCAATAGTCAAGATACAGAGAAAAAGAAAAAATATACTCAGGCTCTGTATAGTCTTGAATTACATGATATATGTTTGGTAGATGAATACATTATGTTATTCACCAAATATAGATGGAATTCAGGAGTCGAAGAAGATATAGCTATGCAGCTTTTCTTCGCAAAAATGCCAAGTCCTTGGAGAGAAATGCTCATAAGGGAATACGTACCTGGTAATCCAGATACATTGGCAAGAAGAGCCTCTTTCCTTAAAGGAAAATTGGCAGAATGGTGTCATATGGCAGCGTTACAAAAGAATTACAAACGCCTAAGGGGTATCAACAAAAGAACTCCTTTGTGTTGTAAAGAAAATGATCTTCCAACTATTATTGGAAGTAAACCACAGAAATAATTGTTTTGTTTTTATGGGTCTTTTAAAGCACAGTTGACAGGCAATGCAATCTATAACTAAATACTTTTCCTTGATTTCCTCTACATCGTATTCTTTTTGTTCTCCTTTCGTTGCTAAATAATCAATGATTCGTTCCAAAACAGATCTTTCTATATCCTTGAGTACTTTTAAATCTTCAAAAGCTTCTTGGGTAAGGTTGTTAAGACTTTATTTGCTAATATATCGTCTCTGTAAATCTGGTACCAATCCTCGATTTGTTCGCTAGAAAAGAGACTAGTACAGCTTACGTAATAGACCATTTCGAATAATAGACGGCATAAAAGGAAAAGTTTTAGGACTCATCCTTATGCACAAAGTAGAAGAAGTTCTTGGAAACCAAGAACCATATGGTCTAGACAGAAAGCCAGATCTTATAAATCTGGACAAAGAAGCGGACCATCGAGAAGTAGGATATCATCCCAGGCATCGAGTTCATCTCGAAGCACAGGAAGAACACCTACCAAGAAAACTTTCAGAAGAGCTCATACTAGGGCCAATGAAAGTTTCAAGGACTGCAATTGCTGGACATGTGGAGCAAGAGGTCATATCTCGACCAACTGTCCAGAAAATGAAAAAAGAGATATTAAACGCTTCGACCCGACTCCGGATATAGAAGATGCAGTTTATTACCAAGATCTCATTCAAGTATACCGATTTGAGGACATTGCCTCAGATGAAAGTATATATGAAGAAGAGGAAGTCTTAAGTCAGGAAGAATCTGATGGAACAGAATCGGAATCTGACTGAAGACGAGGTGTTTCGACACGAAACACATGAAGATTTGTCTGGGTTTTTCAGCCAGACAACTATATCTCATAACATGGTTCAAAGAATCATGAGAGAAAATCCAAGTCTACAGAGATATCAAGGTTTCTCCGCAGGACAGGTAGAAAAGTTCTTAGGAAGTCTTGGCCTAAGAAACAGAAAGCATCATCTAATCTATAAAGTTTCTAGAAGGGAAATGGCAATCCCAATGGAACTTACAGGAAATAGAATGGAGATGCAGTTAATTCCTTCCGAAGAAATTAAGGAGGAATTACAAAAACTCAAGATAGAAGTAGCAAGGACTATGTCCTGGATTCATATCGGAGCAATCCAAATTATGATCAAGGCTACTTTCAAAGAAGGGATAGATTCACCTATCGATATTGCTATTTGCGATAAAAGAATGGGGAATCTACAAGATTCAGTACTGGGAACAATATCAGGAAACCTCTGTGCAGGAAAAATTGTAGGGGTAATCTATCCAAGGATAGCCTATAACCTGGCAGATCGAGATTTCAGCCGAGCCTTGACATTGCATCAGAACTTCAAGGAAAAAAGGCTGATGAAAGAAGGTAATAGGCCATATTCTATTACCTATCAAATTTCATATGCCCTATCTAATACACATCATTCTGAACTGTTTATTAGAAATGAGTTTATTGAAATCCCTGAGATATTTGGAAAAGTTGCTCAGGCAATTTATCCAGAAAGAGTCGAGTTTCCTTTAATACAGGAAACAGATATCCAGATCCAAGACAAACCGATTCTACAAAGGAATCAAAGTCTTAGATTAGAATCGAGAAGACTATCTTTTCAAGGAGATAGAATTACAAGTTACAGGTGGGGAAAAACACCTGTCATAGAAACCCAACAGGAGCCAAAAAGTTTTTCTACAATAGGAAAACTTAGATGCCCAGAAGGTTGGAAGGAAATAGAAATATTATTTGATATTACAAAACAAAGGAATCAATTTCCTTGTAATACCATATACTATTTGGAACAACCTACGATAGGAACTTACCAAGGACTGATTAATATCGGAGAATTGGAAGTCCATATCCAAGGGATTCTAGGGAAAGAATCAGATCGACTGATTCTTGGACTAGAGTTTCTCGAGGAACATAAACCTTGGAAACGTCTAGAGTATGGAATGGAGTTTATGGCAGAAGATAAAATATGGAAAATACAATAACCACAAGTCCATTCTCCATATACATTCCAGTAGGAATGTTGTATGAACAATATAAGGCAGAATATTTTGCTGCTTATATTGATTCAGGTGCTGGAATATGTACAGCAAAACGAGGAGTTTTTCCAAATAATTTGGAAGAAGAGTTACCCAAGATTGCTGGAAGAGATTTTTCCAGAAGAATCTTAATCTTAGGTAAAGGGATTAAATAAGATGACTGAAATCATGATTGGCGGTGCTGGACAAACACCTTGGTACAAGGTAAAGACACCACCAATTTATTTTCATGACACAGGAGCTGACATATTGTTACGAAATAATTTCCTACAAATGTTCAAGTCCTATACACAAGAAAATGAGACTAGAAGATTAGTGTTCACAACACCATGTGCTCACAAAATCATAGTCCAGAGACTTAGGGAGGCATTTTACAGAAAATTGCCAATCCAGTTTCGCAGCAAGCGTGGTGATTCAGGAAAACTTCTGAACCCGAAAATGAAAGATTCAAGACGGTTTGGAGAAACAATGCTCCAGTTAAGAGCAGAAAAGGAACTCCAACCAGAAGATATAGAATGCCTTAAGATCAAGGAAGGCAAAGAGTATGAATTTGTCCGTTGTAAACCCATCCCAATGAACATCATTGATCAGAGGGATATGCAGATTATAATCAAGGAACATTTGGACCTTGGATTAATCAAAGCAGGTATGTCACCATATAGCAGTCCAGGTTTTCTGGTAAGAAATCATGGTGAGATTAAACGAGGAAAACCCAGATTGGTTATTAATTATCAAGAAATTAATAAGATTCTGGAGTTTGATGGGTATTTTATACCTAATAGAGAACACTTGATTAGTTGCATTCGCAATGCCAAGATATTCTCTAAATTTGATTGCAAGTCTGGATTCTATCAGATTCGGATGCAGGAAGAAAGCAAGAAATTCACAGCTTTCTCCATACCTCAAGGACATTATATTTGGGAAGTATTACCAATGGGATTGGCTAACTCACCCCAGATTTTTCAAAGAAAGATGGATAATCTTTTCAAAGATTATTTCAAGTTTATGTTTGTTTACATCGACGATGTTTTAATAGCATCCAAAGATATGAATGAACATGTTAAACATTTGGAAATTTTCTCTAATGTTTGCAAGAAAGAAGGACTGGTTTTATCTGAAAAGAAAGCAGTCATTGCTACAAGAAAGATTGAATTCCTCGGAATTGAAATCGATGAGTCAGGAATAATTCTGCAAGAACACATAGTAGAAAAGGTGCAGAATTTTCCAGACAATCTCAAAGACAAAAAGCAACTTCAAAGCTTTTTAGGGGTTGTTAATTTTGCTGGGATGTTTATTAAAAACCTAGCAAAACACAGGAAGGTGTTCAGTCCATTATTGAAAAAAGAAGCTAGATTTATATGGACAGACGAACACACAAAAGGACTTATCCATTTAAAGAAGATTTGCAAAAATCTTCCAAAGATGGCTATTCCTCAAGACGAGGATGATCTGCTATTATATACTGATGCCAGCGATCATTGGTGGGCTGCAGTATTAACAAAGCTCACACCAGATGGAGAACAACCATGCAGATATTGTAGTGGGTTATTCTCAGATGCAGAAGCCATAAGATGACACATCAACGAAAAGGAATTTTATGCAGTAAAAAGGGCCTTTGAAAAATGGCCATTATTTCTACTTGCAAAGAAATTCACTTTGAAAGTTGATAACACACAAGTTAAAGTCTTTTTAAGGAATAAAATTGAGTCTAAACCCGAGAAGGCTAGATTACTACGATGGCAAGCTTTATGTCAAAATTATATTTTTGATATTATGATAATAAAATCTCATGAAAATATTCTTGCAGATTTTTTAACAAGAGATGGACAGCATTGACATTGATGCTATTATCAAGATGCAGAGGCATTTGAGGGAACACCTTGAAATGCTTCAAACCGAGTTCAACAAGTTAGCTGTTAACGCAGAAGTTGCGGGAAGGCTACAACAAGCTGATAAGAGAATTGTCTCTGATCGAATTACAGGATGTTTACAGGCATATACTCAGTTATGGTCTGTAACGCAAAGGCCTATCCTCCAGGGCATTGAGAGACCACTGGTTTCTCAAATGGAGAGTTTTCGAGTACAGGACTCTATACCTGTAGCGGGGGATTCAAATACCCCTTGCACAAGTGTTAAGTCGGGATCATCATCAGATGAGTCGGCCAAAACAAAAATTGAGACTCCTGATCCTTATCTTGAGTTTTCAAGTCAACCCTTCACCTCGGGGATTGAAGAGGGAGAGATTAACCTTAGGCCTCGTATTGACAAAGACAAAACTAAGGTTGATACTAATGAAAGTGTAATTTCTCCATTTCAGGTTTATCAGCAGAATTGGGAGAAATTAAAAACACGAATTGGCATTAACCCAGCTACAAGCAGGGTTGACGTTTCAGGAAAATATCCAAGGGTATGGATGAAACAAAATTCATATCCAAAGGAAGTTAAAGCATGGTATGAATTTGGGGCTCTTGCCTCAGTTTATACTACATCACCCAGCTTTCCAGAAATTTCAGGTCTACCAAAATGGATCCAGGAAGCTGTTCACGAGACTTGGGCAAACAATGATTATTTGTCCAGAGGAGACGTTTTGGAGCTATACTTCTTTAGTACAGCACCAGAACCAGCAGGAAAAGGTTCTCACGAAGCCTTCCATTTCATCAAGCTAAGGAGGCCAGATTTGAATGTCCAGAAATTTATCAAGGACCCTCCAGCAGAAGAAACACCCCTAGTGTCTTCAATTACTGAAGATGATATTTCTACCAGAAGAGCTTGGGGTATTTGGGTCTGTCTCACTGAGATGGATAAAGTCAAGTTTCCGTTCAAATTCTACAATCATTCAGTGAACGGATCATTCCTGTTAAATACCATGACAAGAAAAACTACAAGTTTTGCAGAAGATTTATTTGAGAAAAAGAGAAATCTTTTGTGGAACAGCAAGCTGCCGGCTAGTAAAGAGACTCGCCGAAAATTCTGTAACATGGCACACATAGGAAGATGGTCAGAAAACATCTGCCTGGAATGCCAGAACCAGAAGGAGCCAGAATTCGGCAAAGGATTCAAGCCGAGATCTGATCGGAAAAAATTTACCGATACAAGCACAAGTGGGGAAGGACCACATGCACATTTTCCTCGAGGATACAAAAAACCGAAGATTCCTCGACAAAATTAAAGGGGACATGTGACCCTCCATTACAAAAGCAGGACCACTACCATGTGAGTGGTAGAAACAAGACAACCACTAATTAGTGGTAAAGGACAAATAAACCACCAATAACAAATGATGGATGACTCAGCAAGCATTGGATACCAATCTGAAAGGAATCCAATGAATAAAAGTAAATTAACTGGTCCCGAAAATTCATCCATAAATAAGGACAGAAAGGAAACCAGTTAACACACCAGAATCAAAACTTAAAAATGTATCGAGTATACTTGAAAGTTTTGAAAAGAAGGATAACATACAAGAGGAAAGAGGCAGAAGCTCTTAAATGGTTAGTAAATCATTTCAAATAGTATAAAAAAGATGAAATTACTGCCGATATCCTAGAAACTCATCGTCAATGGTATCTAAGAGAGATAAAGGAGGATGAGAAGTTGATGTCAAGATTAATAATCTAGACAGGGACCCCTCAACCACCAAATGGTCCCCAATGCAAGCTGTAAAGGCTTATGAAGATTTGAAATCCGAAGTTCAAATCCGAAGGAGCCTTCTATAAATAAGGCAGGAAGAAGGAAGTGAAGATCATCAAATATTTTCTCCATTTCTTTCATATAAGGTTGTAATATTTTCTTTATGTGTGTCAAGAGTCCAGCTACGATAAGTAACTAAACAAGTGTCTCCTCCTCTACAGGAGGTTACTATGTAATAAATAAATGTTTGTGTTTGAATAAAAGAGATCTTTGCTCTAGCCCCTCTCATGTATTATTTTCAAAAAATTTTATTTTATACTGTACACTCTAAGGTAGGAAACGAATTAGAGTTGTGCCGAGTGCTGCTGAAGAAATCTGCGTCTGTAACCATCGGTTGCGATCGTGTGGTTGAACTGTGAGGAGCAGTTCGTAAAATACGGTGGATATAACCCGGTGGTACTCCGGTCAAAAAGGTATAAGATTTAATTTTATTTTACGGAAGCATGATGGGCCATCATTTGAAAATAAAATCAATTATTTAAAATTAAGGCTTAAGGGGTATTTTGGGAAATGAGGTATCAAAACCAAATTTGATAAAAATTGGGTACTGAATCCCAAGTTACCCTTAATATATTCACGTAATATTAATCTCATGATATCTATTATCTATATGCTTGCACGAGTGCTATAATGAGTAAATGTATGTAAAAAAAAAAAAACTTATTCAAGATAAGAAAATTTTAAATTTTTCTAATTAAATTTCAAACATTTTTTTCTAAAAAAAAGAGTATCTGAAAAAAAATTCGACTGGACATATACGTAATACATACACATGAAGCTATTGTGTGTATATAAATATATATGTATATATATATATATGTGTGTGTGTGTGTGTGTGTGTGTGTTTTGTTTTTGGTAGTGAGGAGAGAATACGATGCTTAATTTGCTTTATGTCCGCTTTTTTTTTTAACCCAGTTATTTATATACTTTATGCAAAAAGTTTAATATTGCCATTTGCCGCACTCTTTCAAAATTTTACCTGGAAATTCAAAGAAATCTTGGTCAAATATAGAAATATACGGTCTCACGGGTCGTAATTGTGAGACATGTCTCTTATTTGGGTAATCCATGAAAAAGTATTACTTTTTATGTTAAGAGTATTATTTTTTGTTGTGAATATCCGTAGGGTTGACCCGTCTCACAGATTAAGATCCGTGAGACGGTCTTACATGAGACACACTCTAACCTTTAATGATGCTTAATTGTACCTTGAGTTGCAAGAAGAAAGCGTATACTACGGGATGGGTCGGGTCTTATTTATTTATATATATAATGATAATTCGAGACTTTGAAATATAACGTGAGCTTAAATGTTATATATCTATTATTCTTAATATTATTACAAGTTATCGATAAAAGATAATATACAAATGGTGACATCGCCCGGGTAGATTGGGCGAGCTGGGGTGGGCAATCTACCCGAACAGAGAAGTGTCATTTCTCTGTAAATATTTTGATATGATATGATGAGTATGACCTGACCTGATGGGATGATACCGGGTGGTCTGTCCTGGACTGCCCGGATGGTCTTTCCTGGTCTCTCGGGTGCTCTGGTCTACCCGGGTGATCTGGCATAGTCTGTTCGGGTGCTCTGGCCTGGTCTGCCCGGGTGCTCTGTCCTGGAGTTCCCGGGTGCTCTGGCCTGGTCTGCCCGGGTGCTCTGTTCTGCTGGGATGACCCCGAGTCAGACAATCTGCACACACTCAACAAGATAATGTCAGTGAGCTGCCGGAAGGGTTTTCGGCGTAGTCACTTCGACGCTCAAGGCAGTACAAGGTTCACCATGTAGAGAGAGAATTTATTGAATGTTATAGATTGCAATATCTGTTTAAATGAGCAAACCTGAGTATTTATAAGGAGAATATGACCTAGATTATAGTGCATGGACACTGTTCCTGATTAGACAGCTACCCATGCCCTGTCATTGGACAACTGCCCATACCCTGTACTCTGACAACTGCCCGGCCATGTCCTGTCATATGTTAATAGGCATGACGACCCGTACTGTTCGGGTCTGGTCATGGACACTGATTATCATGCTAATGATGATGCATGGTGACCCATACTGGTCGGGTGACCTAAATCTTGGCGAAAGTACCCTAGTCGGACGAAAGTACCCTGGTTGGGCTGGAGTATTGGTCAGAAAAAGTACCCTGATTACCCTTGTCGGGCGAAAGTACCCTGGTCGGACTGGAGTACCCTGTCTAAATTTTACCTATGCTCTACTCTTTACAGTATATTGGATTTTGACTTGTTTTAATTTTTTTCTTTCCGCTCGAGTCCAAGAATGACCCGAGCCTTTTCCAGGTTATCAAATACATAATTATATATGTTTCATCTTATGAACATTTACTATGGATATTTACGTAAGCACAACTGAGGTGACGTCTAACAAGTATTATAAAAGGATAGGCATATCATTATATATGTACCTCTATGTATACAATGTTTTCTAGATTCTGAACAAATGTGTCGTGGAATTTCTTCAAAACCTGAGCATCTCCACAACACCTCATTTTTCAAAGATTCTTCTCCATTAATCTTTTCTCTTTCTCTGCCCCTGATTTCCTCTCCTGAAATTAGGGTTGTATTTGGTTGATGGATATTGAATTTTTTCTTGGCTTTTTTGGGGGTATTGAGGTTTCTGTTCACAAATTGCATGGAAACAACTTTGAATATCAACTCATTTTCATCTCCATCTCCTCCGGTTCTTGAAATCCCCACAAAATCCCATCATTTCCTAGTCTTCTTTTTCAGCCTTCTCTTCATGTTTCTTGCTCTTGTGAGCTCATCCGGTGAGCATTCTTCGAAACCCTCATCGGTTATAGCTTCGAGTCTCCCTAATTCCGAACCCCTTCTCTTAGATTCTTCTGCAGAAAAGAATTTCCCAAGAACAGCGGATTTTCACCCTGGAAAAAGTGGGAAATCCTATGCATATCATAAATCGAAAGTTAAAGAGTTCGAGTCAGGTGATCATGAAGTTCCCAGTGGACCAAACCCTATTTCAAACAGGTAAATTACTTTGTTTGATAGATCGTCTCCGATGTAAAGCAAAAGATCAAGGAAGATGAAATTAGCTAAAACAATTGTAGTACTATGTAACGACGTGCGTAATTTCAATTGATATGTCACTTGTAATCTTGTTTGTATTAAAATCGATATCATTAAATGTTATCAAGAATCCTTCAAAATTGCGATTTTCAATTTTTTTTGCGATTTTTTGAGGTACGTAAGATCATATACATGATCAAGATCGAGCATTTCTTGAGTTAGTTCCCTTTTTTATTTTGGATTCTTTGTTAGGATTTTTGTGCTGAACAAAAGCCAGCTAGGCTAAGGAACATTTCTAAGCTCAATTTTGATGCATTCAATCAATCATTATCGTTAATATTTGCGCTCTATTTTGTTTCATATATAATCCAATATTTTATATATGTATAAAATTATATTAATTGCAACTAATTAAACTCTTTTGTTACCTTTATTATTTTATTCTTTCCCAAAATTAAGTAAATAATTCTCACCTCTTACACTTGATATCAGTAATAAAATTATAATCGATTTTTCAGACTAATCTGAATATTTACGTAAACATCGATAAAATTATCAATAAATCGGAACGAGAGACGAGTTAGTAGCTTTCTTTAATTTATTTATTATTTATTTTTTTTAAAAGGGGTTTTCTTTAATTTTGGGACGAGGCTTTTGTCTTTCCAAACCACAGCATCCAAGGAAAACAAAGCTGATGCCAAAACCATCATTTCCTTCCTATCATTTCATAATCATCATTTTCTGTTCAACTCTTCTTTAAATTAAAATACTCGTGTGTGTTTTTTTGTAATTTATTTATTTATAAAGTAAAATAAGAATTTGGATATTCAGACTTGAAATCTTTCTTTATCTTCATATTATTAACTATGAAATCTCTGTAATAATTTTTTTTTATATCCAAAAAATACGAATTTAATCGCAAACCAAAGGCCTTTCTTCTGTAGTACTATTTTTTGTTAAAAAAAATAAACATAAAAATTAAAAACTCAAACATATACACTTTTAAGGGAAAAATTTACTTAACTATTATTAAATCTTCTATAAAAATTATAATTTTTTTGGTTGAAACTTAATATGAATGTGTGACATATCTAATTATTAGTGAGAATGTTTGAATTTTAGATTTTAACAAATAAAAATATGAACTTATATTATATTTACTATTTTTCACAAACGACGTGGGTCGTGTATATTTGAACATGTCGAAACCTGGTCAAAATATCATATATTAAAAAATCAATAAATTATATATCCGCAACATATATTGGGAAAAAAATAACTCAAAAATATGTCCCATTTATCTGTCTGTAGAAAATAAAGAATATATAATATAAAAAGAATATTGAAATTATTTTAAGTTATTTTTCATTAATCTCTTTAAAATTAAGATACTTTGATTATATTTTAATGTGGTTCGATAAAATCGGTTTGCAGCTTTCTGAAAAGCGTTCTAATAATCAATACGCTTCACTCACAAGCTCTACCAAAATTAAAATAAAGTCGGCTTTTGGGTCTGAAGAAAAGAGCAACCATACGCCTACTGCTATTGAGATCACTTTAATAAAATAACCTTCTTTAATTTAAAGTTGTTTTGAATTATTTATTTATTTACTTTTTAAAAACCTAAGTTGTACCTTTTTATGCTTTATACTTTTAATTTTGTTGCATTTTGTAGAGGAAAAAAATTGGTTTTGAAAAAAAAAATTGGTTACAAAACCCAATGCAGTTGAAATATTATTTGAAGTAGGTCTCTTGTGCGACGGTCTCACGAATCTTTATCTGTGAGACGGATTAGTCTACCGATATTCAAAATAAAAAGTAATATTCTTAACATAAAAAGTAATATTTTTCATGGATGAACCAAATAAGATATTTGCCTCACAAAATACGATCTGTGAGACCATCTCACACAAGATTTTGTCTATTATTTGTTATCCAATTTTCGAAGAGTGTTGATATGTAGTGTCGGGTTCATGTCAACACTACGTTGAAAAATTATTAAAATTGGAAAATTATCAAAATTACAAATAAATAAAAACCATCAGGACTACAATTTTTCCAACAATATATTGTGTGTACAGATTATCGTTAGCAGTTAATTGATACTATACAATTTAAGGTATCCTAATAAAATTTTATATTATGTTATACATATTCATTCTATTTATCGGGATTTCATAAGTAATTATTTTTGTCAGTGACAAAACTATCAAATATTTTTTAAAAATTATATATATATATTTTCTTCGACTATCAAAGGCATTTTAATCCCAACATATTGCAAATTCATCTCATACAGACTCAAGAGAAACAGTTTTTTCAAATTTTTTCCTTGAATCCAAACAAAATCTTGGACCTTAGTTTCGACAAGACGAATCAAACTGAATAGTATTTGATGAATACCAAAGTTACGAAAAAAGAAAGTTACGGAAAAAACGATGGCTGATTCAATCTATTGACTCGGGAACCCACAAAAAGGGCAGGTGTTTGACCCAAGAAAAAATGTTAAATTATGCTGCAGCAACAGCTACACAGGTATTTTTTTCTACTTGGTACAAAACATTCCCCCGACTCTAGCTAGCTCTGTGCTGCGTTCAGATGCCCATACTTCTGCATCACTCTCCTAGTGGCAAGAGCAGCAGCCTCACTCGCTTGGATTGTCCCGGTAGCCATGATTGTTGCAAACTCATTGGTGATCTCCTCTTGAACTTTGTTCCGAACTGTACCAAGGGGGACGCCGGAGACGAGGTTATTAGATGGCTTCTGCTTAGCAAAACCAGGGACCGGGGAAGAATTCTTTGCTGTCGGCTCAGCTGCATGGTTCTTCGGTATATCTTCTGCTTTCGATTTTTCAACTTGTTCATTCTTTTTTGGAGGTTGAACGTTACTGCCACTGGGTGATTTGTTGACGGAACTTGCTGTCTTGATAGAATTAGAGACAGCAGCTGGACTAAACTGGGGTGCCTGGGGTACTGCTCCAGCTCTTAATGTAGTTTCCAATTGCTGTATCATAGGCACTGCACCGAAAAGGGCACCATTCAGCGAAAACATGCATAAAAATTGATTCTCAACAACTTTCTTCTGTTTTATTAGCAATTGCAGAAGGTTATAAACTTATTATAATATACACTTTTGAGCTTTTCGAACCCACTTCGATAATTCAATGAACTTTCCCTAAAACCATACAGCTCCCAGAAACTTCCTTCACAGCAGGTGATAAATGGGAAACTGAAGGCTATCAGCACATTTATTATTGTTACTATCAATGTGGAATTTTCTTTTTGCATCCAACAACCATATAATCTCATCCAAAATGTTGAGTACTTTATTTCTATTGATGTCAATAAGCTGAAGATGAAATTAAATATATTAACAGAATAAAAGAGATTATGATCATAAAATGCGCCAAACTTACACATGAGAGCGCCCATCGGGCTGCTTAGGACTTCATTTGGGAGATTCAAAATGTAGTCTGGTATCGAAGCACCCACCAGAAACTGGGCAACCTCGTTGCTAAAATTGTTGCAATTATGAGTAAGTAATCTGTAAGTCTCAGCTGTGTACCGATGATCAATCTCTTGTAAGTACGTTTCAAATACGTCCTTAGGCACATGGGTAACACCAAGATCAACAACTTTAAGAGGAGTCCCATAAGGTGTTGTTCCAACTGCAGCATTTTGTATGCCCCCGCCAAAATAGTATTCATTACCATAAACCACAATTCCAGTATGCCTACACAAGCAAAAGCAACATACTTGTAATGTAAAACCCGCCTAAAATGCTCAAAACAAAAGAAGCCAGAAAATCAATGTGCATCAAAGCAACCAAAGTAATATTTAAGTTATCCAACACGCAAATATTCCACTCCGTTTTCCCTACCTGGCCTTACGTGAAAAAAAAGGAGACAAATCTCATTCTTTTGTATCCACCTACGCAACAATTATAAAATTAAAACCACCCGGCCTATATTTATTACTCAGAGAACCTTGTAGCGAGAAAAGTGGGTAACTATGCATCGATCAAAAAAAATTCATTCCCTCCTTGTTTGGTATTAGTTGAAATTTATTTCACAAGCCTGTTCATAAATTGAATATATTCTTCAACACAACTCGAAATATAAATCTTAATCATGAGAAAGTTAATCCAAAAGTTGCAAATAATCACTCCATTGGACAAACCTTCACCCAAGGTTTGTCTAGAACCCCGTCACCTCGGTCATACTTGGACGCCAAAGAACAAAAGAGAGAGAGAGATGTCTCCACTCTCCATTCAAATTTAATAATTTGTACACTGTACAATGTACAATGATTAAGGAATTAATATTAATAACATTAGGCAAGAGGAAACATCATCGAAACATTGCGTACAACATTCATCAACTTTCTCGCATTAAGAACAAAGACAGTAAATTAAAATAAGATAAACAAATCAGATGGTACTTTATATTTGTATGAATATGTTCATGTCAGGGAAATACAGTGCCGAGTTGCATTGAAATGCAGAAATTCTTTCCACCATTATATTTACTGTAGATGATGAGTATTGCACAGAAGAAAAATGAGGGGATTGTTAGGAATGGAATCAAAATGTGATCTATGCTGGGTGCTTTAGTATAACATACGAAGTGACAACATCTCAAGAAACCAATATGCATACCAACTAAAAAAAGTTACAATTGAAAATAAATAAAATAAAAGCATGCTGTATATAGTTAAGAGCCTAAGGAAGCCACACTCGAATCTACATAATCTTAGGTTTGCATTTGAAAACAAGTCTTCTATAGAAATGTAAATCTTACCATATGCCTTCAATAGATTTTCCCAAAAAGGTTGTCGATAATTGCCTGGCAAGGCCTTGGCTCAAGTCATAGACATGCAAGGAGACCTTGTAACTCTCCTGCAACAACATAAGGTATGGTAAACTGGTATAAAAATCATAATTCAACTCATTTTTTTCCCTGTTTCTCATGTAACATCAACTTTCTTTTAATGGAACAGAAATAAAGAAAAGGAAAGTGTACCTCTGCCATTTCAATCGTCCACCAAGTATGGAAAATGCTAGAGAATGTAGCAGGTATTTGTATTTTACAGTAATGTTTCGAAGACCTAAAAATAATTTTACAGATCTAAGTCATATACCAAGAAAAAATTGCAAAAAGTATGTTCCCAGCGGCTAAAAGGTAAGATGTCAAACCTTTCCCCCACTAATAGCACAGTTTTAACATGAGTAATTTGACATTAATATTAGATGCAACATATCATTCTCAAAAACAGGTTTTGGGTCACTAAAGTCTTAATGTAACCCTCCAGTGTCAGCTGTTAAAACAGAAAAAAATAAACCACATAGCAAAATTCAAAAGAGCAAAAATAAAGCAGACTATTCATCCGATACTATTGGTAAACAGGGAATTTTACAAATGCCCTACTATTCAGGCATTAAACAGTGAGTCACAAAAATTAAGTGAATTATAATTTAAAACAAGCCTACTCAAAAGACAGCATCTTTCAACCCGGTATCGGCAGTGACAAACAAAGTACGTTGCATAACTGAATGCAATCAAACAGGCAGTGAAAAACAAATTTTCAAGAAGGGTCACCAATTAGATCATCAAATAAAAGCAATGTAGATCAGCAAACCACCATTGAATCCAGCCCGGCACTCGGGAGATGCATACCAAAACTACAGTAAGGGGATAATCATGGAGAATATTCTTTTCCCAAATTACATACCAAAATCAAAACTTCATTCGGATCAAGCTTTCTTCTCCAAACTCCAAACACACCATCTCCAATTCCACCAATTCATTATGCTTATAAAAAAATTAGACCCGCCTTAAAAAGTAATAATTCATTAAAAATCATCAAATTAAAAAATAAACCACGCCGTAATCTGCAATTCTGCCGCTCAACTACCTCACATCAAACCCGAAACTATAAGTCCCCCAAAAAATTTGCAAAAGATAAAGGATTCGTTGATTAATACCCAGAAAACGCACAAAGATCGACCGAAAATTTTCAACCAAGTAATCAAAATTCCAAAAAAAATTTGCAAAACGAATGAAAATTCACACGTACCACAATGTCGGCGCACCTCAGGAATTTGCGATAGGATTCTTCTTTTCAATCTTACGGATCAATGACTTTATACTGTGTTGCGGAGGGAAGCTTCGACTCCGTTGTACCACGTTCTAGAACCTACCGGCCAATCACTAGATGACACGCGTCCATGATAATTGGATTTCGTCCTTTTTCCACGTAAAATAAAAAATAAAATGAGAGAACATATTGTTGTAAGATCTGTAAATAAAAATATGATTATTATTTTTCTTAAATAATAATTTTAAAAATTGTAAAGAAGTTAGATTTAATTTTAACCCTAAATTCAACTGTTTTATATATATAAATTAGAATGAAATAATTAAAGAACATAGTTTGCCAAAGAAGTTTGTTTCAAATATCGTGCGATAATTGTTTGGAATAGCTTTATTAAATCCATTATTTGGTTATCCATAATTTCACCTTATCTATATTGAGGCAAAAACTTGTGTGAGACGGTCTCACGGGTCGTATTTGTGAGACGGATCTCTTATTTGGGTCACCCATGAAAAAGTATTACTTTTTATGCTAAGAGTATTACTTTTTATTGTGAATATGGGTAGGATTGACCTGTCTCACGGATTATGACCTGTGAGACGGTCTCACATGAGACTCACTCATATATTGATAGGTATCTCGTGACATAGTTCCACATATCTATTTTCACGAGACAGTCAAATCATTCCATATTTAAAGTGAAACATAATACATTTAGCATAACAATTAATATTTTTCATTAATTTGATCAAATTGGAAATTTGATTCACTAAATTAATCAGTTATATTTTTCATACATGTTTGTCAAGCCTCCTTGAATGTTTAGAAGTTTGTTGTTTGTTTGGATGTTGACTTGTTTGGTCTTCTAAGATGAAAGAATAATGAAAATTCTCATCCCTTATCCCTCAACTACTCTTAATAAATGACGAGTAACCTCTATCCCTCAACTACTTTAATTAAAACTAGATTAACTTGTACAGTTACACAAATCTTCATGACATTTGCAATCATCGACTTTGTTTCAATTTATTTGTACCAATTGTTAAATGAAGGCAACTCAAAAAAGTCTACTTGAGAGATGATCCAGCTAAAACAATAGAATCTAAATTAGTTTTCTTGGTAAAGTATAAGTCAGATTCAACAATTGACAAATACAAAACCATCTTGGCTTTTAGACTTGAAAACCCCACTATTTGGAAACCTTTGGTTAATGTGACCAAAATAAATAAGGTTAACCTATAAGTACGTGGGACCGAGATTTTATTACTTTATCAAAAGCTGTAGTTGGTGGTTTTTGTACAACTCAAATCTTTTAAACCGCACAGCAGTTCATACACAACGGTTTAATCGTTCTACCAAGCAAGAACAATTATTGATAAAGTATTTTTCTTCTAATGAATCCTTCTTCGGATATCATGAATTCCACCTCAAAATTTTGCTTTCGATATATTAAATTTTATTTTTGATTATTTTGTTTCAATTAACGACACGACACGACACTAAAAATAATTAAATTATCGTATGATATAAAAAATTATTGATTTATCAAATATCATTAAATATTAATATTTAAAAAATTTTCAATTTCCCTTGAATTTAATTTCGAAGCTGAGCGACCAGTACAAAAGAAAAGATCCTCTCGATTCCATTTCACAGGTGCTCCACCAAAACGGATCTCGCAATGCATTCAGAGGCTTATACCGTTGAATCCTGCAAAGTTGAAACAAGTGACGGTGTCAAACTGCACTCTAGAATCTTCAAGCGAGAAGAAGAAAATGAGGGCGATAAAGATAGTTTGGTAATTGTTTTGGTACACCCCTATTCTGTATTGGGTGGGTGTCAAGCTCTTTTGAAGGGGATCGCTGGTGGGTTGGCAAGCAGAGGCTATAAATCTGTCACTTTTGACATGAGAGGTGCGGGCAAGTCTACTGGGAGGGCTTCTCTTACTGGGTTTAAAGAAATTGAAGATGTCGTTGCTGTTTGCAGATGGGTTTCTGATCATCTTTCCGCCGACAGGATTTTACTTGTGGGATCTTCCGCAGGTACTGTTTTTTTCCCTATTGAATTGTGATGAGTATCAGTGGTTGTTTGGGTATTTTTCATTGGGGTTTGATGATGGTCATGGGGAGAAATTGAGCAAGCTTTTTGTTTTTTTATTGTTGGCGTGAGGATCAAGAAGTAGGTTAGGCATTACTCTTCTGATTTTGTGCAATGAATTTTACTGCAAAAGATTAAGGAGCTCGAGGTTGGTGAATTCTGAATTTATGGAAGTGATATATGCTTTAGTTACCATTTATGTTCATTTCTTTGTGTGGGCTAACTGTGGTGCATAATCAAATCTAGGCACATTCGAAGTAGTAGATCCAGAAATTTAGTCTAAGGAGAGAGCTCGAATTTTTGCTTGAGCGAATTTACTAATGATTTGTGGGAGCAAACGCTAGAACTGCTTTTAAAGGAACAATATCGACTGTAATCACCCACAGATAAGCAATTTCCTTGTTTCCAGTTTTCTTGGTTGGTATCATTACCCATGCGTAGCATTTTCCATTTCCTGATTTATGTCGTTGGTCCCAGGTGGTTTGGGAATCCAACTTGTTTGATGATAAAGAGGAAGCCATTTTTCGACCCTCGCAATCCAAGAGTTGTTTTTCAGTCTTTTGGAATGCTCCTGTGCTAGTTAGCACAATGATGCTGCTTTGCTATATATAATCAAGATATCTCAATTCTAGGCATGATCTAATATTTTTAGTTCAATTATGAATTTATGATCCCATAAGTCGATTATGATACCCACCCGTGTGCTTGTTGTAGTGCATCTTGTAGTTGTAGGGCTGTGGTTTTACTGTTATCACCTGCTTTACTGATCTGAAATCAGCTATTGCTTCCGGACCTAAGCTATACTTCAGCTTGGTTAATGCTTTTACTTGATTTATGTTCGACACGGTCCAGTGTAATGCTCATGTGGGCTGGTGCTTCCATCTTCTACTGACTTGCTATCAGTTAACATATGTTCAAGTTCGGTTATTTCCTTGCGTTTTAGCATCTGAAAAAATATTCTGTAGTGATAGAAGTGGCACATTTCCACAGTTCTTGTTGCACACTCGACATTTTAAGTCCGGGAAAAGTGGCTATACTTATGCAGATTGCTGGCATTACTACTGAAGTTAACGCCTCTATTTTAAACCGTGGTTTTTATTTCTTTACAAACATGGTTGTATCGGAATTCATGGCAAATTGGCTCTTACAGTTTCTTTTCGTACTTCCCTGACAGGTGCACCCATTTCAGGTTCTGCAGTTGACACAGTCGACCAAGTTGTTGGTTATGTGAGCTTGGGATACCCATTTGGTCTGATGGCCTCGATCCTCTTTGGAAGACATCATAACACT
Source organism: Primulina eburnea (assembly GCF_022965805.1). Classification (NCBI taxonomy): domain Eukaryota; kingdom Viridiplantae; phylum Streptophyta; class Magnoliopsida; order Lamiales; family Gesneriaceae; genus Primulina; species Primulina eburnea. Next base: position 30,273,145 of record NC_133106.1, on the reverse strand, counting down.
ATTCTTAAATCACCAAAACCGAAACTTTTCGTGATGGGAACACGAGATGGATTCACGAGCGTTAATCAGCTGAAGAAGAAGCTGGCGTCAGCAGCAGGACGGAATGAGATACATCTACTTGAGGGTGTAAGCCATTTTGAGATGGAAGGACCTGCCTATGATGATGAAATGGTGAATTTGATTCTCAAATTTATAGGATCATTGTAGGTACTAAATAATTGGTTATCATTGTTGTATGAGTACTGCGTGCAACTCCCCATATTTCTTGGTTCTTGAATCAATAATGGATTGATTGTGTGAATTGAAAGTTGAGGTAAATATGAGAGCCTGCGGCGAGAAACCGAAAGCCGGAACAGTGATGGTAGGAATCTCGTGCGAAATTCACCGTCTTGCAACTTTTGGATCAAGTGGGTATAACAAATTATGATATGGTTTGATGAGATGTATGAAAGAAAGTTGGGAAATGTTTTAGTTATCCTTCTCCTCGTTGACTATTGATCATAAATAAAATCAACCCAAATAAGCTTTTTTCTTAAAAAAAATAGTGTTTGGTCATAAAAATCGTTTTAAAAAAGGACTTAAAAGTGCTTTTCTAGAAGCTGAAATTTATGTCTTTTTGGCTTTTACTTCTATGTAGGTATTTTGTGAGACGGTCTCACTAATCTTTGTCTGTGAGATTGGTCAATCATATCGATATTCACAATAAAAAATAATACTTTTAGTATAAAAAATAATTATTTTTTTTATGGATAACCCAAAGAAGAGACCCGTCTCAAAAAATATGACCCGTGAGACCGTCTCACACAAGTTTTTGCCTTTATTTCTAATATTTTTATTAAAAAAAACTGGACTTATTTAATTTTTTTTAAGTTGCAAGTTATATATTCAAACTCACTATTACTATATTTTCAATTTTTAAAGTTTCGCATCTTGTTTAAAAATAAATATTTTCAAGAAATTATTTTACGAAATAGCTGGAATTATATTATAAGAAATTTAAACAAATACAACATTCTCATATTAAGTTGTGGCACGCACACACATATAGACATACAAATAATTTATTTATTTATTGGTGATAATGAACCTACCGTCGCCATAACTCGAATGGTTTTTTTAAAAAATAATTTAAATTTTAAATTTATTTTCAAAACTAATTTAAAAAAAAAAAGTATTGCAAAACTAATGCAATCCGCGCTTATTGTTAAGATTGGAACTTGAATCTAACTCAACCCCAAAAGCTAGCTCAAGGGGGGAGGATTGTCCAAGCCAATATATGTCACTCAAAGGTTATTTATCCAACCGATGTGGGACAATTAACACACCCCTCTCACGCCAAGGAATTAACATCTGGAGCGTGGAGTTTAGCAATGACCCAATTATGGGCAGAAAGGGTGGCCTAATTATAGGCAGTCCAACACATAACGGTAGAACCCGGGCTCTGATACCATGTTAAGATTGGAACTTGGACCTAACTCAACCCCAAAAGCTAGCTCAAGGGGGGAGGATTGTCCAAGCCAATATATGCCACTCAAAGGTTATTTATCCAACCGATGTGGGACAATTAACACTTATGAAGGCTGCGTGACGGAATTTGTAGCGACGGAATATATTCAAAACCCCGTCGCTAAAATCAAATTTGCGACGGTGTTTACTAACCGTCGCTAAAAAAAATATTTGCGACATGTTTATTACCGCCGCTAAATTTTGCGACGGTTCATAACCGTCGCGAAAATGGACAATACCGTCGCTAATATTGGCGAAATTTTGGAAATTTACTTGACGTGGTACATTGTTGTTTGTTTAATTAATTTAGACATTATATTTAAATATTTCACTAAGAAAATACGTAAAAAGTTAACATATTATATTTTACAATATATTTATAGTCTTACGAGTTTTATTTTCTGAGATATGACAAAAATTCATGTTGAAACCGTCTCACGTGTCTTATTTTCTGAGACATCTATCTTATTTGGGTCATCAATAAAAAATAAAAAATATTATTTTTTATACTAATAGTATTATTTTTTATTGTAAATATCGATAGGGTTGATGCGTCTCACAGATAAAGAATCATGAGACCGTCTCACAAGACCTTATTCTAGAAATATCATGCACGAACTTTATAATGTTTCTTATTATTATTACTTAAAAGTTCGTGCATCATATCCTATAACTATAAAATTTCTTTAATTTAATAATAATAAAAATTTTAATAATTAATAATATTGAGATCTTGAAATTTTATTAATATAAGTATGAATTAATCTATAAATTAACAATTTATTATTTTAAAGAATTTTTTTATTTAGCAGATATAAATTAAATTACATAAAAAGTTATTGTGTTATATCGATATATACATCACATTATTTATAAAAAAACCAATAATATAATCATATTTTACTAAATTTTTTCAGTTATATTTGTAATTTTCGAGAATTATTAATTTATGGTATTAAAAGAATCATAGTTTTTCCATTTTTAAAAATAATAATAATTAAAGAAATACAAAAAATATCCTAGTCGCACATTTATTTATTAAAAAATAAATTATTTAATCTCAACTTAAGTTCTGTGTATTAAATTAATAATTTCAATAAATTAATAAAATAATAATTTTTAAATACTCCTGTACAAAACTATGATTTTTTTAATATCATGAATTAATAATTCTCGAAAATTACAAATATAACTGAAAAAATTTAGTAAAATATGATTATATTATTGTTTTTTTCATAAATAATATGATGTATATATCGATATAACACAATGACTTTTTATGTAATTCAATTTATGTTTGCTGAATAAAAAAATTCTTTAAAATAATAAATTGTTATTTTATAGATTAATTAATACTTATATTAATAAAAATTCATGATCTCAATATTATTAATTATTATAAGTTTTATTATTATTATTAAATTATAGAAATTTTATAGATAAAAGATATGATGCACGAACTTTTAAGTAATAATAATAATAAGAAACATAATAAAGTTCGTGCATGATATATCTAGAGTAGGGTCCTGTGAGATGGTTTCACGAATCTTTATCCGTGAGACGCGTCAACCCTATCGATATTTAAAATAAAAAATAATACTATTAGCATAAAAAATAATATTTTTTATTTTTAATTGATGACCCAAATAAGATAGATTTCTCAGAAAATAAGACACGTGAGACGGTTTCAACATGAATTTTTGTCATATCTCAGAAAATAAGACTCGTGCGACTGTTTCACATAAATTAATAATATAAATATATTGTAAAATATAATATGTTAACTTTTTACGTGTATTCTTAGTGAAATATTTAAATATAATGTCTAAATTATAAACAAACAACAATGTACCACGTTAAGTAAAATTCCAAAATTTCGCTAATATTAGCGACGGTATTGTCCATTTTAGCGACGGTTATAAACCGTCGCAAAATTTAGCGGCGGTAATAAAACCGTCGCAAATATTTTGTAGCGGAGGTTAGTAAAAACCGTCGCGAATTTTATTTTAGCGACGGGTTTTTGAATATATTCTGTCGCTAAAAATTCCGTCGCCCAGTCGTGGCTCCAGCTGTGCAGCGTCCGCGCTTCTTAAGCGCGTATTGCATTAGTTTTGCAACACATTTTTTTTTTAAAATTAGTTTTGAAATTAAATTGAAAATTTAAATTATTTTTTAAAAAACCCTAATTCGATTGTGTATTTTCTAAACTCTCAGACTTAACACTGTAAGTCTGGAAACAATATGAGTCGAGTAATGCTCGATCGAGAAAATGTTGTTATCAATAATCAAACTCGTGATCATTTGACTTCATTGTTCACATACTCACTAACTAGGACATCATGTGACGGCTGGTTTAGATTTTGTTAGAATAGTAAAAAATTGAATTCCCTCTTAATCAATTTTATTTCGAGATCGATTAATAAATAAAGATAGATATTTGAAGAATAATTTTCACTCGATTCGGATTTGAATCAGTTCGTGCCTAAAATAACGAGTGTATTCAATGTATGAGATTAGATCATTTTTAATGATTTTTGAAGATTTTAAAAGTTTAGAAGTATTCAATAAAGATTTTTTCATATTCTATAGAAGTTTTAACGACGTGAAAAATAGACTTTCATAGAGTTTTAAAAAGTTAAAGTGATATTCAACCTCGACTTTTAAAAACTCTATAAAAATTTAAATGTATTTAAATTTTCAATACACTTTATAATAAATTGATGAAATTCATTAACAAATAAAAATTAAAAGACAAAGGTACAATTATAAATTATCAAAAATTGTCTTTGATTCAGCCCAAATATTTGGATTGATTTTTAAAACTGTCAACTCATATACAAACTCTTTATTTTTTCTCTCACCTCACACCACCTCTCTTTCTCTACTCATATTTACAAATCTCTTCTATTTCCGTCGCTTTCTCTAATTTTCAAAATGTATATATACATTTTCTTTTTTTTCCCCATTTTTTGACTGGTAGCTTATTAATTAATTTTTTATTTTGATATCATAAGAGATTTTAAATTTTAGAATTTATTTTGTTATTTTTATTTTACGATTTATATGTCAATTAATTCTTAATAATTAAATAATCTTTCAACAAGAATGATAATAAAATAAAATAAAAATTAACATTCTAAGCTATAATTTATAAAAAAAATTATGATAATGATAAAACAATTTTTTTCATTTATTGTTATATAATCTTGAAATTATAATTGTTAATTTTTTAATAAAATTATTACACTTGATATAAGAAAATTATAAAATTTTATAAGCTCGTAGAATTAAAAGTAATAGTAATATTTTTAATAAATAAAACTTAATTTTTTAATTAATTTTTGAATAAAAATTGCTTTTTAAATTTTTTTAAACTATTATATTTTTACGAAAAATTATATCTACGCAACAATAAATAATATTATTTTAACATGAATATATTATGAATAGAAAATTAAAGATAAATCCCCAAATTAAAATACAAATTTTTGTTTACTCTTATACCATAAAACTTTGTTTAAACACTCTAACCATGTCAAAAATATCCTTATTTTGGGCCTGAAATAGTATCAGAATCGATGTAAAATTATTTTAAATATACAATTTCATTATTACTCTGTAATTACATTTTTGAGGAGGATATTTTCTAAAAAATTATGGATCCGAACATATGTTCGAGGTTAAATATTTACAAGACTTATTCCAATATTTTAGAATATTTACAGCAAGAGTTAACTAATGTTATATATCAGAGAAGAAAACATCATAGTTTTACGCTAAACGTATGAATCAAAACAATATGTTTCTAAAAATAGTATCATGTTCCTTTAAATATTTCGAAGATCTTAGAGAGAAGTTGCTGTGTATGCTACAAAAAATTGATAAACATGTTGTTTACATGTTTATACTCAAATATACAGAAGTTGCGTGTATGCTACAAAAAATTGATAAAAACACTGTATATGATCGAATAAAATGTTGTTTACATGCTTATACTCAAATATTGTATGTATTACAAAAGCCGATCTTCCATGCTATTGAAAAGTCACTGGTTTCCCAAATCAAGAGTTTTTTAGTACAAAGCTTTGTATATGGAGCAGAGGATTCAAGAACTCATAACACAAGTTCTAAGTCGAGATTATAATTAGATGAGTCAGCCAAATCAAAAATTGAGGCCTCAGATCCTTATCTCGAGCCTTCAAATCAACCATTCATATCAGGATTGCTGAAAGAGATTAATCGTAGACTTCAAACTGAAAAAGGGTCAGCCAAACAAGTCCTTAGTAAATTAATCCAGAAAAATGTTTTCCCACATTACCGCATCAGTATCTCACGCCTCCTCTTCTTTCCCCGCCATCACCGCCCTCTCCATCCGCCGTAGTGCTTTCCCTACGACCGTATTCCGATTCTCCCCCTTCAAACCTTTTAAATCCCAGAAACGCCAAACATTTACCGTATTCTCAATGGACCGCAGCGATTCTCCCTCCGCCACCACTGCCGTCGATTCGATTTCTGACGGTTTGAGGAATCAGAGCTTGGAAAGTGTTAATGACGATTTTTACGTTGCTAGTAAGTCTTTAGATAACGATGGTGTTGCTAAAAATAGGGTTAAGCTGAAGCTGGAAGAACTGAGGTGGGACAACTCGTTTGTTCGTGAGCTACCTGGTGATCCTAGAACCGATTTGATTCCGCGACAGGTTTGGTTTTGTGCGGCAAAATTTGATTTCATGGCAACTCTTAGCGCTGTTTCATTGATTTCCATCGGTTTAGTTTATCGGTAAATGGAGGTCATGCCATCGTATTGACTTACAATGATAGTAGTATACGAAAAGTATACATAGTGTATGTAGAAGAATTAACAATTTACGTAGCTAAAGCTTGGCCTTTTGATGTCTTGAAAATTTTCAACTATGTATTTTTGGGTTGGAATATTGCAAATGAGATATTGGAGAATTCGGTTCTATGTTTATGTTAATGGGAAGTCTTCACTTATTTCACAATCGTTATATTTTGGCGGCTAAAGTTTCTCGATGGCATTATCATAGGTTTTTCATGCTTGCTATTCCAAAGTATCTCCGTCTGCTGAGGTGGAGAATCCTCAGCTTGTTGCATGGTCAGATTCAGTGGGGGAGCTTCTTGATTTGGATCCTAAAGAGTAAGTTGTTTTGTTTATCTTCTACCTCGCACCGAGATTATTCGTACAGTTTTCAGGTTATTTGAGATTTGTTTCTTTAATGATATAGACATGATATATGTGTGATTCTCAGATTTGAAAGGCTTGATTTTGCGCAGAAATTTTCTGGGGCATCAGCTTTAGTTGGGGCGTGAGTGTTATATCTTCTGTTCTTTTTAATTTTTCTATTTCTATTTTTGTTATTCGTTTTTTGTCTGGTCTACCTTTATATGGTTTTTGTGACATGCCCTCTATAGGATGCCTTATGCTCAATGCTATGGTGGACATCAATTTGGATCATGGGCCGGCCAGTTGGGCGATGGTCGAGCAATTACTTTAGGAGAGGTTCTCAATTCAAAGTCTCAGAGATGGGAATTGCAGCTCAAAGGTGCTGGAAGGACTCCATACAGTCGGTTTGCAGATGGTCTTGCTGTCTTGCGTAGTAGTATCCGGGAATTCCTCTGTAGTGAGGCAATGCATAGTCTAGGAATCCCAACAACGCGTGCTCTTTGCATTGTGACAACAGGAAAATATGTTAGCCGGGACATGTTTTACGAGTATGCATTCCATACCTATTTTAGATACTCATTTACTTGATCCTTGAGGCCTAAGGTTTCAATGAAAAATTGAAGTCCTCTGTCAAATGAAAAAAAGGCTCTCAGGCTTCTAACCTTTCCTGCATTTTTCTACTTATGTTTCTTAACTTGTGATTGTTTCATGCATATATTTTTTCAGTACCTTTATGGATTTTCTTTTATATTAGCTAAATTGATATAAGTTTTACTTAAAATTTAGAAGTTGCAATCTTGCCGGGTTGCTGATATTACAGCGATTTATCTTGAACTTAGTTGAATAAATTACATGGATTTGCTCTTCAAGCATATATTGAGTTCTCTTGTTGTTTTGTCTAAAAATAGTTATTTGTTTCTATTGCATGCAGTGGAAATCCAAAGGACGAACCTGGTGCAATTGTTTGCCGAGTTGCTCAATCCTTTCTTCGCTTTGGTTCATATCAAATACATGCATCAAGAGGGAAGGAAGATATTGGCCTTGTTCACACTTTGGCTGACTTTGCCATTAGGTATCACTTTCCACATTTAGAGAACCTTAGCAAAAGCGACAGTCTATCCTTTAGCACTGGTGAAGGAGATGATTCTGTTGTTGATTTAACTTCAAACAAATACGCAGGTAATAATTAATTTGAATTTGATTTAATTTGTTCCTTCCCTAGAGATAATCAAAACTTGATTTTATCCATAGAAACAGATTTAAAGAGCAGCCTAATTCAAATGAAATTAAATTTAACATTATCACAGATCCTCTGATTGCTGGCCTAAATGAAAATAAAGTGAAATGTGATCGAGTCACAGGCCTCTTACGCAGCACCATCTTTCCACCCGATTAAGGCCTGTTTCTTAACTTGTGTATGCAAGTGAAACAAGTTATTATATGATGAACAAACAAAAAAATAAATGGAACAATGAGGTTATTGCGTTCTTCATTTTGAATAGGGCTAGTTTATCCGCTAATTTATTTGTTTATGTTTGCAATGGCAATCTCTATCAGCTTGGGCAGTGGAAGTTGCTGAACGTACGGCTTCCTTAGTTTCTCAATGGCAGGGGGTTGGCTTCACCCATGGAGTTCTCAACACTGATAACATGAGTCTTTTAGGACTCACCATTGATTATGGTCCTTTCGGTTTTTTGGACGCGTTCGACCCCAGTTACACTCCAAACACTACTGATCTTCCTGGAAGAAGGTACTGTTTTGCAAATCAACCTGATATTGGCTTATGGAATATCGCGCAGTTCGTGACAACTCTTTCTGCTGCCAAACTGATAAATGACAAGGAGGCAAACTACGCAATGGAGAGGTATTTTGAATGGGCATATTTCGTTTGTGAAATTTGATGCTAGCTTGACTTTCTTTGAACTTTTTTTTAACTTGTCAGATATGGAACAAAGTTCATGGATGACTATCAATGTGTAATGACTAGAAAACTCGGTTTGCCAAGGTATAATAAGCAGTTGATCAGTGAACTTCTTAAAAACATGGCAGTTGATAAAGTTGACTACACCAATTTCTTTCGGTTACTTTCAAATATCAAAGCTGATCCTACAATTCCGGAGGAGGAACTATTAATTCCTCTTAAAGCTGTGTTGTTGGATATTGGCAAGGAGCGCAAAGATGCATGGACTAGCTGGCTGAAGTCTTATATACTGGAGGTACACAAAACATATTTGTAAATTTCTTTCGCAACATGCACAAGTGAGTGATCCGGCACTTTATGAGGTATTTGGTAAGAGAATGATCAAGAATGACCAGAAAGGACAATCTAATAACTAACAATGTTTTTTTTTTCATTTGGTTGCTTTTATTTTCTGGTTTGTTTGTACGAAGTTTATAGTATCACAGCCATTGTCGTTCAACGATATAAACCATGTGCAAATCCATGATTTTAAGAGTGACGGTGAGGTGGGCGGAATATATCCTGAAAAGTGTTGTGTATACAATTTGAATTTTTTTCCTTGGGTTATTGGTAGTCACTTATCATTTCCACCTACCACAGCTTTCTGCCAGCACCATCCCTGATGGAAAGAGGAAAAAATTGATGGACGCAGTAAATCCCAAATACATCCTCAGGAACTATTTATGTCAAAGTGCCATTGATGCCGCAGAACAAGGCGATTTTGATGAAGTTCGCAGGCTGCTGAAGGTTATGGAACGACCGTACGATGAACAACCAGGAATGGAAAAATATGCACGTTTGCCCCCCGCTTGGGCTTACCGCCCAGGTGTGTGCATGCTCTCTTGTTCTTCTTAAGCTGTCACAGTGCATCATAAGCCCACATGAAATAGATATGATCTGTATATAAATGATAAATGCATTCTGTTTTTAGTTTGCAATAACATATAGATTATAGATGCTGTAGCTGTCCCCGTGTTGTAATTTCTCTCGTGAATTTACTTTGGGCACGAGTCATACAGGGCAAGACACATTTTTGTCATGCACAAGATACTTGGCAAGATGTTTGCCTGAGTTTGCTGCTGGTTTATATATTACATAACAGCATTCAGTGGTACACGAACTGCTCGTCGCATGTGAAAATCGTTTCCATATTATATTCGACTGACCAAATTTGAGGAATGCAACTAGGGAGTAATGAAAAAATGATTTAAATTTTTTTAAAATAATTTTCATTCAAAAAACACACAATCAAAAAGTTTTAGTATTTTATTTTAGTGTTAAGCGTGTTTAATACGATCAATCATGAAACTTTGACTATACTTTTTCGCTTTTGACGAAATCAATGTATTTTAGTCAACATTTATTCTTGTATGGTAACATATTTATTGAACAAAACCCGTTCATCGTGTTCACGAGTCGAGCTTGAGCTTGAGCTTTTAATTTTGAGTTCGAACTCATATTTTTTAGTTGAACCGACTACGTGAAAGATTCAAATTCGATATATTTATTGCTCCATTCAAATAAAGAACGAAGATACACAAAAAAAGCTACACAGGGTTTGTGGGAACCAGGTTCATCAACTTTAAACATGAAAATGACAATCAATACAACAATAGCCCTATATGTTGTTTTTACAGACGAATCACATTCTCTTTGAAAATTAGGAATAATTAAATAAAGGACCATTTATATTCTAATGAACCTTTTGAATTTCAAAAATTTTTATTACTCCCGACTCGTGGGATGAGATGAATGATTATAGATACGTAATATGTTGAGTTATTTTTTTTTTTTTTAACAAGTGTTGAATAGTTGATACTTTTATATTTATTTTATATCATATTGATGTAATAGTAACGAATTAATTATTTATATTAATAGTCATATAAAAACATCATAGGAGATTTTTATGATATTTTAAATAGGGGGTGTCAAAATCTGACACAACCCACCAACTTGACACGGTTCAACTCGAAAAAAATCAAGTTTGAGTTCGGGGTTTTCGGGTTCAGGTCAGATCGGATTAGATCCGATAGCTGATCCAAAAAAAATGATTGGGTTGGGTTGGGTTGGGTTCGGGTCAACTCGGGTTGACCCGAAAATTATATTATTTTAAAATATATATAATTAATAAATATTGAATAAATTTTTATATATTGTATGTCTAAAAAATATATATTATATATTTATATCATAAATTTTCATAATTTAATATTATTTTGAACATTTTTTATTTTTAAACAATTGTTTGTTTGACTTAATAAATATATTTTATTTTTCTACAATTACACTTTCAAATTTAAATCATATATATGAGGAAGATTTTATTATTATGTGTTTAAATTAAAATATTAGTATTATTTTTTTTGAATTTTATTTAATTTTCTTTTAAAAAAATTTATAAAAAATTCAAAATCAGGTTATGCGGAATGATTCAGGTTCAGGTTCGGGTTGAGAGTTTTCGGGTTGACTTGGGTTCGGGTTCGGGTTCGGGTTCGGGTTCGGTTCAAGTTAAGCAATTTTTGAATAGTACTATTGTTTTATCCGATCCAACCCACCCGAATTGACACCCCTATAATTTTAAATATGCCAAACGGAATCTCTATCATCTCATTACTGGAAAAAAAGAATCTACATCCAAAAAAAAAAGTTAACATCTCGGACCTATTTAAACCCAACTAGCACCACTTCAATTTCAAGAATGTAGTTAAAAGAACACATTTACTACAAGCAACATGATTGTTTGTGGTGCAATGAGAGACGCCGAGACTTCATCGTTTTTCTGGTCGAAACCCGGCGTCGTCATTGCACCACAGACAACCATATGTTGTCCATGGATCCAGGATTGTCAAGACCGATCGAAAGATTTTTCAAGTTTACATGTTAGATATATCAAGCAAGAGTACCATAGAAAGAAGACCAATAACTTTAAGGTATTTTTCTTTTAATAATACACAACATGGATATGTAAACATGACCAAAATGTTTTGGAGTCAAGCAAAGAAGGCAAGTTGATTTTGTGTTACGTGAATCTTACTCATATAATTTTTTTTTCCAATTTTTTGGATTGTTTTGTGACCGATCCGTTTTTTAAGGGGGACTTGAGATCCCCGTTCTTGACATCAAATATAACTTATGATTCAGTCCTCCGTTTTTATAATTTCAGCTTCATCGTTGATAGGCTCATAATAGTTTGCATTTTTCGTTGTCATATCTCTCATTGTTACCACTTTCAACGTGTTTAATTGACACATTTTTGTGTGATTTTATTGTAGGAAGAAGTTTTCTGTTTTTGCGATAAATTTGGGCCAAAAAAGGTGATTTTATATCACAATTAAAGTTGCTGATATGATCTTAGTGGAAGACGTGGAGCAGAAAAATTCAGAAGATGTTTTTGCATAAGGCGTGATCACGCCTTGTCACAATTCCTCTGCTGCCTAGTTTAAATTTAGATAATTGGGCTTTTCTTCTTTTGGACCCATTTACTTCCTTTTTATTTCCAACCTAATCTCACGTAAGAATAAAGGGAGGCGGCAGCAAGATTTTCATTCTCCAACCAATCCTCCCACAAAAACACACGTACAGTAGAGGAAAAAGGAAAGGGAAAGAAGCTCTCATTTTCAACGCGAAAAACAAGAAGGAGACGCAATAATTTCTCATCTCCTCTCCATACCTTTAGGCTAAGTTTTATTTCTGATTTAAGGGTTGTTTTTACTGTTTAATTTATCACTGTGAGGTACCCGTTCTTATATTTAATATTCTTTTTATTCTAAGTATTTGTTGATTTATGATTTAATTATATGAATATTGTATATCGATTAATCTGACAATTTAATTCGATATAGGATTTTCTACTGCTAACCATGAATTCAGTGATCCGTAATTGTCATGAACGATTGGTACACGAGTAGCATAGATTATATATGTTGTGCTATCATAGCATATTTATTCTAAATAAATCAACGAAACTCGATCTATCAATTGCAGCTATCTCGGTTGTTAGATTTTAGGATTAACTGTTTTCACAAAATTGAAATACTATTTTTAATTAATATGGAACGCTATCGTGCCCGGTTAATTATCAATAAGTTTTGACTGGATGCTGGGTTCGGTCAATTATTTTAGGAAAACACAAGAATTTAGCGGCTATCCCTATAATTCTAAGGTTAATTGCTTGGAACAATTTGAATAAATTATTTGTTAGCCAATGAACAGTGATATAATTAAATAGTAGAACTCCCTTGAATCAGATCTTTCTCATATTAATTCTGCATTTTATTCTAGTTGATTAATTATCATTTTAACTTATTATTTTATTTTCTTAGATAAATTTAGTTTAGCATTTATTTAATTCATATCCAAAATCCCCCCCCTTTATTTACATTTTACTCGAAAGAAATAAATCTACCGTTCTCTGTGGATTCGACCCTACTCATCATTACACTCGTTTTTATTCAAAAGAGTAGGAATTAATTTGGTGGTCAACGACAGCACACCAAATTTTGGCGCCGTTGCCGGGGAACAGTGCAAGGTTATTTATTTTCGAGTTTTGTTATTTTTTTTATTTTTTTTTGTGTCTCATTCTTCTTGTACAGGTGATTCATCAAGAAAAGAAGAATTTGAGAATTTTTTGTTGTGAAATACTTCGACATGTTTCATCGACAAGTATTCACAACTTTTGCCCAACAAAACGGAGAGCCATTCTATGCAGCATGAGAGAGATTCAATAATTTAATAACAACATTCAAGAATCATGATTTTTCTAACTATGTTCTTATTCGACTTTTCCTTAAAGGTTTGGATGCAGTTACACGAAGATGGGTATTTAATGGAGCACTAACAACTGGTAGTCCATTACTTAGTCGACGTGAAAACAGTGTGATATATTTGCTAAATGATATGGCCGACTTTGACTACCATCAGTATTGGAATCCTTCGCTGCAGAGTTGGAGCCACCAATACCCTCCAGAAATTAGCCAATCTGATTTTACAGACCAACCTTTCGAGCATCAAGAAGATGAGGGATATAGTCTTGAAATACTCATAAGTCGATTGAATGCTATGGTAAACAAGCGCGTGGCATTGAATGAGGAAACTGTTGAACCTCAGTCTGAAGAAGTTTTGGAAGAAATATCACACGAAGATGAGGCACCAATGAAGTTGAGAGATGAACAAGCTCCTGAGACTATCGATTTGAGCTCGTCGATAATATTATCGTACATACATCTAGGGGATCCTTGTTTTTCTCCATTGCCGATTTCAACAGACTTTGTTCTTCAAGAGCCAACGATGATACTCTCATCTCATGCCTATTATTTAAAGTCACGTTTTGTTGAGGAGACGAGCTTATATTACATACATCAAGCCAAACTTGAGGGCACATGGAACCAAGACCCATTTATGGTGTCATATGACACGTACTTTGGGTGTCAACCGCTCTTTGAATGAGTGCTTTTGAGAGTCAAGCTGAAGACTAAAAATCAAGCGCTTTTGGGAGGCAACCCAAATTTCTTGTTCTTATTGTTTTTAATTTCTTTTATTTTTATTTTTTTTCACATAGTACAATTTTTATTACCTTTGTGCAGAAGATATCTTCTAACAAGGCGTGACCACGCCTTATAAGAAAAACACTTCTGTGCAAAAAAAAAAAAAAAAAAAAATTACTTTTCTTTTATCTAACATCATTTGTTCTCACCCCTTTTCACATCTTCTCTCGCAGGCTTCGTTAACACCGCAACAACAATAGAAAGCTTTGCTCCATGATGTCCAACAATTTTCAGGGGAGTTTTCTAACTTCTTTTGCGTTTTTACTGTCAACGTTGTGCATCTAATTTTCGTGTCATTGAGGATATTGCCACATATAGGTGTGGGAGGGGGTATATAGCCTTATTTCTCGTTTCAATTTCAATTTTTTTCAAATTTTTTTGCATGTTTATTCGAAAAAAAAATAAAGAAGAAAGAGAGGAGAGAGTCCGGAAAAATGAATTTGTTTGAACTTTAAAGCATTTAGTGTTTATTCGTTATCTCTCTCGTTTGAATCTTGAATGCCTCTAATGCGAGTCTATGAATGAAAAACTGATTTTTTCTTTGTGTGCAACTGATTTTGCATTCTTCCTGCTACATTTATGGGTAGTTGCTCTTAATGATGTGTTGAATGACAAGTGTATGGGTCTAACACACATACCATTTTTTTCGTGAGCTTTGGGCCTATGAGCAAATCATCACATCATGCTCCAAATTTTTTGATTGTGTGTTAGTCATACATTGTTGATTTTTCTAGAACTTGCATTGTTATACATGTCTTTGTTGATACCTTGTGATGGATTAGGTGCATAAACAAAGTAAAGGGCATTAGGTTCAAACTGTTTTCTTTCGCATCATCAGTGCCGTTCTTTTGAGCCTACCCTGATTCAATTACCCCTAGTGAGCCAAGTTCGAGCCTGAGCCTATTTGTTGGAAAATAACCACGTTACAAGCCATGATAAATCCTTTTTGTTGGTTATCCCTCTATTTGAACCTTGAATTGGAGAATCATACAAACTTTTCGCATTTAACATCGCTTTGAGCCAAGAAAGTGCAAATTGTTGAGATCGAGGATTAATGCTCGAAATCGTTGTCTAAAAACTCCTTATGAAAAAAAAAAACAAAAAAAAAGAAAAAAAATATTTGAAAAAAATATATGTAAGAAAAAAAAAGGGAGTGAGAAGGAAAATAAGAGCAACGAAAAAGAAAATGCTCTTTGATGTTATAATGAGATTGAAGATGTTATTGTTAGATGTATGCAATTGTTTCTGTGGAAAGTGTGTATGTGTTCTTCAATTCCATAAACCGTTGTACTTATTTCCTACCTGACCTCTAGCCACGGTACAACCCATTTATAGCCCTTGTTTGTGCATTTTAATTCATTCACTTGGTAGAGGATATGATATATTTGCAAGCTTATGGTAAAAAATTTCAGTGTTTTGACATGAGAGCTCCTTGATACATACCTAGACACTTACGAGTGAAATGAGCGAATCTTGTGAGGAGTGTTTGGACTCTATGCGTTTTTATTTCTACACATTCGGATGGAAGCAATTGCTCATGATGTTGGTAGTCAGATGCCCAACAATTAAATTTCTTTGGTGCATGAAAAAAATATTTTGTGGACAAGTAAATGAAGCAGAAAGAGGATAACGAGTTGAGATAATGAATTGAACTCTTTTATGCTTGAGGACAAGCATGGTTTATATGTGGGAGATTTGATAGGCTCATAATAGTTTGCATTTTTCGTTGTCATATCTCTCATTGTTACCACTTTCAACGTGCTTAATTGACACATTTTTGTGTGATTTTATTGTAGGAAGAAGTTTTCTGTTTTTGCGATAAATTTGGGCCAAAAAAGGTGATTTTATATCACAATTAAAGTTGTTGATATGATCTTAGTGGAAGACGTGGAGCAGAAAAATTCAGAAGATGTTTTTGCATAAGGCGTGATCACGCCTTGTCACAATTCCTCTGCTGCCTAGTTTAAATTTAGATAATTGGGCTTTTCTTCTTTTGGACCCATTTACTTCCTTTTTATTTCCAACCTAATCTCACGTAAGAATAAAGGGAGGCGGCAGCAAGATTTTCATTCTCCAACCAATCCTCCCACAAAAACACACGTACAGTAGAGGAAAAAGGAAAGGGAAAGAAGCTCTCATTTTCAACGCGAAAAACAAGAAGGAGACGCAATAATTTCTCATCTCCTCTCCATACCTTTAGGCTAAGTTTTATTTCTGATTTAAGGGTTGTTTTTACTGTTTAATTTATCACTGTGAGGTACCCGTTCTTATATTTAATATTCTTTTTATTCTAAGTATTTGTTGATTTATGATTTAATTATATGAATATTGTATATCGATTAATCTGACAATTTAATTCGATATAGGATTTTCTACTGCTAACCATGAATTCAGTGATCCGTAATTGTCATGAACGATTGGTACACGAGTAGCATAGATTATATATGTTGTGCTATCATAGCATATTTATTCTAAATAAATCAACGAAACTCGATCTATCAATTGCAGCTATCTCGGTTGTTAGATTTTAGGATTAACTGTTTTCACAAAATTGAAATGCTATTTTTAATTAATATGGAACGCTATCGTGCCCAGTTAATTATCAATAAGTTTTGACTGGATGCTGGGTTCGGTCAATTATTTTAGGAAAACACAAGAATTTAGCGGCTATCCCTATAATTCTAAGGTTAATTGCTTGGAACAATTTGAATAAATTATTGAGTAGGTCTCATGTGAGACCGTCTCACGGATCTTAATCCGTGAGACGGGTCAACCCTACCCATATTCACAATAAAAAGTAATACTTTTAGCATAAAAAGTAATACTTTTTCATTGATGACCCAAATAAGAGATCCGTCTCACAAATATGACCCGTGAGACCGTCTCACACAAGTTTTTGTCTAAATTATTTGTTAGCCAATGAACAGTGATATAATTAAATAGTAGAACTCCCTTGAATCAGATCTTTCTCATATTAATTCTGCATTTTATTCTAGTTGATTAATTATCATTTTAACTTATTATTTTATTTTCTTAGATAAATTTAGTTTAGCATTTATTTAATTCATATCCAAAATCCACCCCCCCCTTTATTTACATTTTACTCGAAAGAAATAAATCTACCGTTCTCTGTGGATTCGACCCTACTCATCATTACACTCGTTTTTATTCAAAAGAGTAGGAATTAATTTGGTGGTCAACGACAGCACACCAATCGTATTTTTGGCTCAAATAAACACATATTCTTGAATTTGTGCCCTAAATTTGCGAGTTTTGGGTATCGATATATTTTAATTTGTTATATTATTTATATCATATATAATCCACGAAAACTAAAAAAATAAATATAGGTACATATAGTTGATATAATAGCACAAATATATAAATTTTAAGTGCCAACTGAATCAAATTAGGTTTTATAATTATAATTTTTATGTACGAAATATTTAACAATTTTTTGGTCAAGATATATATTGTTGAAAATAATATACAAATATATGCATTTTCAAGTACTAAATAACTTAAATTGATTATCAATCAACTTAAATTGAATATATATAATATAATTTTTGGATTTTTAAGTTCAGATAGTTGAAATAAAAAGTATGTCAGATCAGTTAAACTAAGTATTTCTTACAAAATACAGGATTATAATTTATGTATGGATCGACTTTAATATTGTTAATTCATTTTTTATTTGTCGGGACCACGTGATATAATATTAATGTCGAAATTATTGATACGACCAAATCAAAGAACCGTATCGATGGATTAAAATTTTCCAAGCTTTGATTATTTTATTCAAATTCCAAGAAGTTTCATGTTTGCGTGTGGATTTTATCAAGTGCCTCATTTTCCATCTCTATTCTCTTTTGTTCTCGCATGCAAAAGTTCTTGCCAAATTGTATGCTGATAATTGGTACTAAAATGCATGCACGTATAAAGAAAATAATTTACAAAATTTAGCTAAATTAATATTAATTTTCTATAATTATAATTGGGCTCCTTATAAATTAATATAAGGGAATACTCTAAATTTAATGGGTTTTTTTTCCTTCACTTTTTTAGATTTAATAAATCTTAAGTTAGTTGTGTTAATTTGATATATGGGAGATGAAAAGCCCATGTATAAATGGCATCACGATTTCTTGAAAGTCCTTGTTGGTGTCAACTAATGGAAGTTGACATATATTTGATGATCCAAATGCTAATATTTGACTACATAATAGGTCGAGAAATATTTCAGACTCTGGGTTAGTATAGAATAATCTTGTTGTAGTAATAGGTTGAGAAGAACAACATTTTTGATACAGTAACTTTATGGGTGTTCAAACTGCAGATAAAATCGAAAAAATCGTAAATCCAAATCGACAAAACCTAACACCGGACTGAAAATCAAATTTTGTAATTCAGATGTACATATTTATGTCAAGACTGAACCGATCGAAAAAACCGAAATTTCATTAAATCAATAATTTTGTTTATATTATATATTTTATGAGATGATATTTAGTGAATAAATGATTATTTCGAATAATTTTTAGTTGATTGCTATCTATTTAATTCATTTAGATTTTATATTAATTAAATGTTTCCTATGAAATCATGTAAAAAATAATATATTAACATTTTTGGTAGAAAAACGAGCCGAATCGATTCGAAAGAAAATGGTTCGAATGTCGGATTATATATTTCTAAAATCGAAATAGAAAATCGAAACTGGACCGAATCGACCAGCTCGATGAAAACCCTTATGTAACTTGCATATTTTTCATTTTGGCCTTGTTATCAGTCAATTATCAATTTTAATAAATCAACTTGCACTTTTTTTCTTCTTCTCATTTTTAGCAATTTTTCACTGGAATGCTGATGCGGTATGAGAAAAGTGATGCATGGTATCGAAAAATGGTGATGTGATGCCGAACATTGTTTACGTATCCGATGCTAAGTCCATTTTTTTTTTCTCATTTTTAGCAATTTTTCACTGGAATGCTGATGCGGTATGAGAAAAGTGATGCATGGTATCGAAAAATGGTGATGTGATGCCGAACATTGTTTACGTATCCGATGCTAAGTCCATTTTTTTTTGGGGAAAAAAAACCAAAATTGAAATTAATATGAAAATTAGTTGACTAAAATTATGAATTAATTGATAACAAAAAACAAAATTAAAAAAAATATACAAGCTACATAATCAAAAATATTATTTTCCCTAATAGGTTGGGTTATGTATCTAGGAAGCGTATGACAAACGATGAACCTCACGCAGAATAGTTAGAAAAATCAAATAAAAAAGAAAAACAATCAATATATATATATATATATATATATATATATATATATATATATATATATATATATATATATATATATATATATATATATATATATATACTATTATCTATATCTATATCTATATCTATCTATATCTATATCTATATCTATATCTATATCTATATCTATATCTATCTATATCTATATCTATATCTATATCTATACTATTATAAATATATGAGTTTGAATTGTGAATTTACTTGGTTACCTTTTTCCAACTATTACTTAATTAATGTCTTATTTATTTATTTATTTAGGTTATCTAATTACCTAATTTGTTTCATTAATACATTTTATTTTACTATGCATTATTTCAAATCAATATATTTTCTAAGCTTTATAATAAAAAATGGTTCGGACTTAATTTTTTTAAACTTCAAGTTACATGAACATATAAATTTCTGGTTAGCGGTTGGGATTTAATTTTTTAAACTTCAAGTTAAAAAAACATATATGTTTTATACTTAAAAATAGTTCAAACTTTATTTTTTTAAACTTCAAGTTAAATGAATGTCTTATTTATTTATTTAGGTGACTTTTCAATTTTTTTTATCTAATTACCTAATTTGTTTCATTAATACATTTTATTTTACTATGCATTATTTCAAATCAATATATTTTCTAAGCTTTATAATAAAAAATGGTTCGGACTTAATTTTTTTAAACTTCAAGTTACATGAACATATAAATTTCTGGTTAGCGGTTGGGATTTAATTTTTTAAACTTCAAGTTAAAAAAACATATATGTTTTATACTTAAAAATAGTTCAAACTTTATTTTTTTAAACTTCAAGTTAAATGAACATATATATATATATATAATTTTTTTGTTAACAATTCGAACTTAATTTTTAAACTTTAAGTTTAAAAAAACATATATGTTTTACAAATAAAAATAGTTCAAACTTTATGTTTCAAACTTCGATTTAAATGAACATATAAATTTATGGTTAGTAAAATTCAAGTTACATAAACATATAAATTTTTGGTTAGCGGTTCGAACTTAATTTTTTAAACTTTAAATTAAAAAAAACATATATGTTTTATAAATAAAAATAGTTCAAACTTTATTTTTTAAATTTCAATTTAAATGAACATATAAATTTATGTTTAGTAAACTTCAAGTTACATGTACATATAAATTTTTGGTTAGCGATTCGGACTTAATTTTTTAAACTTCAAATTAAAAAAACATATGTGTTTTATAACTAAAAATAGTTCAAATTTTATTTTTTAAACTTCAATTTAAATGAACATATAAATATATGGTTAGTATTTTTTTAACCTACAATATTTTTTTTATTTATTTTCTATGTTTTTTTAAACTTTAAATACATAAACATATAAATTTTTGGTTAGCGGTTCGGATTTAATTTTTAAAACTTCAAGTTAAAAAAACATATATGTTTTATACCTAAAAATAGTTCAAGCTTTATTTTTTAAACTTTAAGTTAAATGAACATATATATAAATTTATGGTCAGTATTTTTTAAACCTACAATAAATTTTTCTATTTTTTAATATATTTTATATGTTTTATAACCAAAATGGTAAGGACCTAATTTTTTAAACTTCACGTTACATGAACATATAAATTTTTTGTTAGCGGTTCAGACTTAATTTTTCAAACTTCAAATTAAATAAACATATATGTTTTATAACCAAAAATAATTTAAATTACATTTATTAAACTTCAAGTTAAATAAATATATAAATTCGTGGTTAGTATTTTTTAAGCATATAATATATTTTCTATTTTTGTTTAACAAAAAATGATTCATACTTAACTTTTTTAGCTTAAAGTTAAATGAATATATAAATATATCATTATCTCATTTTTATTTATCTATAACACTCATTCATACATTTTTGGTGATCTAATATTTGATTTGCATATGGTTTCAATATATAAATTTAGCTTAAATAAATATTTGTAGATATTGGTGCTTTATTGTATTTGAAATAATTGTGAGGTCATCACGATGTAAATAATTTAAGTTTTTTATTTTTTGTAATAATAATAATAATGTATTGTGATTTCAGTGACTTATTAAAATGAACATACTCATATAATATTGCTCTAAAGTTTGTTGATTTGATTGATTTATATATTATTAATGTATGTTCTTAATTTTTTAAAATTTAAATTAAATGAAGATATTAATTTTTAGTTAGAGGTTCAGATTTAATTTTTTAAACTTCAAGTTAAATAAAGTTAATTTATTTAATTGATAAATTGATACATGATTATGCATTATTTTCCCAATTATTAGTTAATAATTGATATATTTTTAATTTAATTTATTTTATTTATTTAATTGATACGTTAATAATTGACAACTAAACCTGAAATAACAAATATGCTAAGATAATTATTTTCTGTAATACTTTGTTAATAAAAAACAATGACTAACATACTTTATTTGACAAGACAGATAACGAAGTACTTCGACAAACCTTTAACAATTCAATAATATCTCCCTTAAACCGATAAGGTAAACATCGGCTTAATAAGAACACCATCCCTCAAATTTGTTTTGTAGTATGTTAATACCAAGTAGTTCCCTTAGTTTATGAAATGTAGGCAGTTTCAGGGACTTGGTAAACATGTCAGCTACTTGGTTTTCACTTTTGCAATAGATGAGATCAATTGTTTCATTCTTTATGATGTCACTTCAAATTGAAATTTCACATCAATGAGCTTGCTTCTTCCATGGAGGACCAGATTCTTTGATAGTTTTATGACTAAACTATTATCAAAAGGATCATGATTCTTGAATTTAAGCTCTTCAAAAAAATTTCTCAACCAAATAGCTTGACATGCACGTGAAGTTGATGCAACAAATTTAGCTTCAATGGTTGATAAAGTAACAATTGAATGTTTTTTCGAAGTGCATAGAACAACCGCTTGATCTAAGAAAAAAATCATATCCTTAAGTTCTTTTTCTATCATCTCGATTTCCTTCAAATCTGATTGTTCTCCTTTCTCATAGTAGAGACCAAGTTCTTGTATTCGTTGTCGGCATCATAAAATCCTCTTAACAGCTTTAAAATGCATTCTGTAGGATTCTCAATGTATCTGCTTATGAGACTGAAAGAATACATAATATCCGACATTGTTGCTGTCAAATACATTAAGCTTCTAACAATTTGCTTGTAAAATGCGTTGTCAATCTTCTTTCCTTCACAAATTTTTGTTAGCTTCAAACCATAGTCTACGGGAGTACTTGCAGAATTGCATTTCTTCATATTAAATCTGCACAAAACTTTTTGAACATGTTTCTTTTGTGAAATAAAAATCTCATAAGTGGATTGAACTACTTCATACCAAGAAAATGATGCATTTTGCCAAGATCCTACAAATCAAACTCAACCATCATGGACTTCTTAAATTTTTCAAACATGAAGCTATCATTTTCAGAGAATATAAGATCATTAACATATAAACAAACAATGAGATTTTTCATTCATCTTCAATTTTGTACAAAGTTTATACTCATATGGACTTTTGAAAACATACCTTAAAAAATAAGTCTCAATTCGACTATACTAAGCTCGTGGGACTTGCTTTAGCCCATACAAAGTTTTTTTTTTTCAATTTATACACTTTATACACATTTCCAACTTCATATAACAAGGAGGTTAATGGATACATATATGTTCTTCCAAGTCTCCATGTAAGAACGTCGATTTCACAGCCAAATAGAAGATAGACCATGAATATTGTGCTACTAAGGCAATTACCAATCTGATCGTATCATGTCTTGCAACTGAGCAAATATTTTTTTATAACCGACTCCAAACTCTTGTTTGTAATCTTTTGCTACCAACGGTGCCTTTAATTTGTCGGCTTTCCATTTTCTTTCAATTTACTCTTGTAAATCTACTTCACACATCGTTTTTTGACCTTTTGGAAGCTCGATGAGTTCCCAAGTTTTATTTTTATCGAAGGATGTGATTTCAGCATCCATTGCCTTCTGCTATTTTGATTCTTTGACACCTTCTTCAAAAGCTACTGGATCACAATATGAAAATAGAGCAAAATGAACAAATTAATCTTCAATTTGGTTATTGTCAGTTACCTTATAATTTGTCATCCATGTTGCTCTTCTTCTAAATAGTTGAGATCTTTGTTCATTTTCTGTCTCATTGACTGAAATATGTTGATTGATTATTGATTGTTGCTTGTACTCTACAGATTATGCATTCCCCAAAGGATGCTGCATTTCTTCTCCATTTTCTTCATCAAAATCAGCTTGAATCTAACAGTATTTTCATCAACGAAAAACTACTGAACATCATGAATATTTTTGGCATTGAGATAATTGCATCAAGCGATTATCGTGTTAGTATCTATTTGGTTCAATTTTGAACACAATTCTTTTTCTGCGCATATATTTTACCTTGTTGACTTGTAACTCAACTGAGTTGAGATAAAGCGATTGTATTTTGTTAGCTCAAACCAATAATACCGAAAGTTTTAATAGGTATTCATTCACCCCCTCTAAACATCTGCTGGTCCTAACAACATATGAGATTGAGTACATGCTGGTAGTCATAGACTAAAAAACGAAAGCTAGAGAAATCCACCATTCATTGTTGCAATTGCAATTATTAAATAACAAAAGGACACTTGGTTATTGTATGTTGTTGAATTAGTTAACTATAATTTGACATAGTATATTGATAAAATAATGAATTCCTTCAAAAGCATTGCTTAAGAATTGATTGTGCATTAACCGATATTTGAACAGTCGTTTATTAATTATTTTAATTTAAATTATTTAAATTGTGTTTGTTTCATCCTTTTATTTTAATTTCAATTTAGTTTATTAATTTATTCAAGTTTTTGTTTAAGTTAATTAAAGAATTTTTTTAATGTAGATTTGTAATATATCAAGTTTTGTCGGACGATATCCGTACTTGTTATTAAAACTTGACATGTACACAGAAATAACAAAAAAAATTACATAACGAAAAGTAAATTAGTTAAAATAAACATGTGAAAACATGTAAATTTCATATATGTAATTAATATGAATTTATAAAAAATATAATTTTCATTTTTATTTATTATATCAACTAATTTTATCTCGAATAAAATCGTTTTCACGTGCAACGCACGTGCACTTTTCTAGTATATATATATATATGGGAAAACACTATGTTGGAGCCTTAAACAATGAAATTCGCAACACTACAGGTCTAGACGAAGCGATGAGTTTTGTTAATCCAGCTCGTTTTCAGCCGGAATTTAGATAATATGTGGGCTAGGTGTCACGCCTCGAGTCCGGACCCGCGTTCGCATGATTGTACAATGAGCTCCTATCACCCAAGTTGCTATAGAAATCCATTGTAAGCCATTATAAACTCATTTTAAATCTTTGATTTTTTTGACGTGTGACAAGGGTATCACAATCATCATTCCTTCAGAACGCGACGTCCTCGTTGTGGCCTGACCCCTCGATCCACCAGCACCGAGAATTTAGAGGTGGCTCCTAGATGTTCAAAAGGTTACTCCCGTCATGTAGCACTTTGCCCCGCAAGTTCAAGAGGTGGCTCTCATGCATATAGCACTTTGCCCCGCATAGCACTTATTCCCCGGTGTTCTATGCCGGTGACCGGCTCTGATACCATTCTGTCACGCCTCGAGTCCGGGCCCGCGCATGCATGATTGCACAATGGACCCCTATAGCAACTATAGGTATTAGTCCTCGC
Source organism: Primulina eburnea (assembly GCF_022965805.1). Taxonomy (NCBI): domain Eukaryota; kingdom Viridiplantae; phylum Streptophyta; class Magnoliopsida; order Lamiales; family Gesneriaceae; genus Primulina; species Primulina eburnea. The sequence continues at coordinate 30,247,900 of NC_133106.1, read as the reverse complement.
TTTACGAAAATGATTAACCAAATAACTATAGAAGTTCATTGTAAGTTATTATAAACTCATTTTAAATCTTTGATTTTTTTGATGTGGGACAAGGATATCACACTAAGAATGTTTGACTTTGACAATATCTAAAACTCAAGTTTTACAAGTGAGACCAGGACCAAGTCTCATAAATTTTAAAAGTTTTCGTGTTTGAGTTTAGTAAGTTAATTTTAGTTTATGATTATTTTGATTTAATTATTGATATGAGATATAATTTTCTATATTATATTAATATTTTTCAACATCACATAAACATTTTTTTTTTCTAGTAGATATATATTTTTTTAAATAAGTGACAATTCCAGTAAAATAGGGCTGGACGCCGTATATGTAACATTCCGTATATGTAACATTTTATAGTGCTGTAATATTCTCCTTTCTTGTTTTAAGTGAGTCCATTATCTTCCCTTGCTCCCATGGCTTACGCTGTTAATTTTTGTAAAATGTTACATTTCATGTTGGTTCTTTTGCTTCCAATATTAGCAACAGCGCAGCCCTATCGCAACGTTTCTTTGGGTTCATCTCTCATTGCGAACAATGAGAATTCAGCTTGGCCATCACCATCTGGTGATTTTGCTTTTGGATTCCGACAGACCGTGCCTGGTGGTGGCTACTTGCTAGCCATCTGGTTCGACAGTATACCCGAAAAAACTATAATTTGGTCTGCAAATCGAGATAAACCAGCTGCGGAAGGATCTAAGTTTCATATTTTTACAGATGGGAGATCTGAACTTGATGATCCGAGGGGCCAACCAATTTGGACTCCTAATCTGGCGGGCTCGGCTGTCGCATATGGCGCAATGCTTGACAGCGGTAACTTTGTACTGGTGGGCAATACATCAGCTCTCTTGTGGCAAAGTTTTAATGATCCAACTGATACGATTTTACCGTCCCAGATATTGAATGAAGGGGGTAGATTGGTTTCAAGCTTTTCGGAGACGAATTACTCCAGTGGGAGATTCATCTTTGCGATGCAAGGTGATGGGAATCTTGTGTCTTACAACAGAAACTTCCCCATGGACGACAACATCGGTGCGTATTGGGCATCAAATACTGTTGGCAGTGGATTCCAAGTGATCTTTAACCAATCTGGCTACATCTCCCTTACAGCAGAGAATGGAACAATACTTGATTTTCTGTCTTCAAATGGCGCTTCCACCGCCCTATATTACCAGAGAATGATATTGGATTATGACGGGGTTCTCAGGCATTATGTATATCCCAAGTTTGGTAATTCAACAGGTGGAAGGCCGATGAGTTGGTCCGTTTTGCACTTCTTACCAGAGAATATATGTCTCAGCATACCAAACAATTCGGTATGGGGTGCGTGTGGCTTCAACAGCATATGCTCCCTGGGAACTGATCAGAGGCCTTATTGTTTCTGTCCTACCGGTTACTCTTCTATCAATCCAAGTGACAAGATGAGCGGATGCAAGCAAGATTTCGTCGCACAGATTTGTGATCAAGAATCACGAGATGCATCACTTTTCAACTTCGTCGACATGTATAACACCGATTTCCTTGGTGGCAGTTACATGTCATATCAACAAGTACAAGAAGATTGGTGTCGACAGGATTGTCTTGATGATTGTTTATGTGCCGCTGCTATCTTTAGACGCAAGAGATGTTGGAAGAAAAAGTACCCTCTTTCGAATGGAAGATTTGACTCGAGCGTCCTGGGGAGAGCATGGATAAAGGTAAGGAAAAGTAATGCCACATTAGCCCCTCCAGCTAATATTCCGAACAAGAACAAAAGATCCACTCTCATTATCACAGGATCTGTTCTGTTGGGAAGTTCGGTATTTGTCAACTTGCTCCTACTCGTTGCTTTCTTGTTGTTTGGTTTTCATTTAAAACGACGAGAATCAAAGATTCTTCATCCGTACTCGGCCAACATAAGAAGTTTCACTTTCAAAGAATTACAAGAGGCAACAAATGGATTCAAGGAAGAACTTGGTAGCGGGGCTTGCTCAACTGTGTATAAAGGGACTCTGATGAACGAAAATGATGGTTTAATTGCGGTGAAAAAGCTGAATAAGATAGCGAAAGATTCTGAACAAGAACTGAAAACTGAATTGAACTCAATCAGCAGAACTAACCACAAAAATCTGGTGCAATTACTAGGATACTGTGATGAAGGTGAAAACAGGCTTCTCGTTTACCAATACATGAGTAATGGTTCGATAGCAAGCTTTCTTTTCCAGAACTCCAGGCCAAATTGGTTCCAAAGAGTACAGATTGCAATTGGAACCGCGAGGGGACTCTGCTATTTGCATGAAGAGTGCAGCACTCAAATCATACACTGCGACATCAAGCCTCAAAATGTTCTCTTGGACGAATCCTTGGTAGCAAAAATCTCGGATTTTGGGCTTGCAAAACTTCTAAAGGATGATCAGACCCGAACAACTACCATGATCCGTGGAACCAAAGGATATGTAGCTCCTGAATGGTTCAGAAACATGCCTATCACAGTAAAAGTCGACGTGTACAGCTTCGGTATCTTGTTGCTGGAGCTCATTTGCTGCAGAAAGAATTTCGAAACAAGCATTACGAATCAGCACGAGGAGATTCTGTCTGATTGGGCTTATGATTGTTACAAAGACGGTACACTGCACTTGCTAGTTGCCAATGACGAGGAAGCCACAAACGATATCAAACGGGCCAAGAAATTCGTGGTGGTCGCCATTTGGTGCATTCAAGAAGATCCGTCATTGAGGCCTAACATGAAGAGAGTTTTGCATATGCTCGAAGGATCTATCGAAGTGCCTCTTCCACCGGATCCTCAATCCTTCGTATGATGTTGGTGCTTTAAGATGATGGACTAAGTCATGTAATTGAAGCTGAGTTTCGAACAAGGAAATAAGGATGATTAATTCTGAATTTTTCCCAAAATATATTTACGAATAAGATTTTTGTGGCTATCTAATTCAGACAAAAAAATTACTAACTAAATATTTGAACACTGTTGTTTACTTGTGTGTACATGCATCAATTGTTAAAAATATATTGAAGAGTCCATGATTCAACAAAATTCCGAAATCCTATTTATATGTCGGAAAAAAGTAAGGATATTATCTTTTAAGAAGAATATGTAAATATTCTCATATGTGTCTTAGACATTGATAAATATTTTTCATTTTGACCAAGACACAATAGAGGAAGACAATATTAGAGATCCTCCCCTACGAACAAACTCAAGCACATCCAAAACATATACCATTAAAGAGTCCACTAGAGAGCGGAGAAATGCAATGCCAGATGATGGCAACTTGTATTTTTTCAAAAACATGAGGAAAACACTGGGAAAATGGAGGATTTTCCTATCAGTTTCCGTCAAGCCATGGAAAGTTCCAACTCTCAAAAGTGAAATGATGCCTAGAATGAGAAGATAAAGTCTATGAAGAACAATGACGTATGAGATCCTGTCTCATTGCCTAAAAGTACGAAGTTGATTGATTGCAAATGGATATTTAAAAGCAAGAGGGATTTGAAAGGCAATGTGGAAATATATAATGCTCGTCTTGTCGCTAAAGGCTTTACACAGAAAGAAGACATTGATTATAAAGAGACTTTATCTATGGTTTCTTCGAAAAACTCTTTAAGGATTATAGTGGCTTTGGTGATGCATTTTGATGTTGAATTTCATCAGATGGATATAAAGACTACATTTCTAAATTGTGACATTGATGAAACAATTTATATGGAGCAACCAGAAACTTTTGTGTCCAAAGACACAAATAATGTGATTTGCAAATTAAAAAAATCCATATATATGCTCAAGAAGGTATCTCGAGAATGGTATTTCAAATTTCATCAAGTAATCATCTTGTTTGGTTTTCAGATAAATTTGGTCGATGATTGTGTGTACCATAAATTTAATGAGAGTAAGCATATTTTTCTGGTTTTATATGTGAATGACATCCTACTTGCTAACATCAATGTAGAATTTTTGCATGATACCAAGAGATTTCTAGCTAAGAATTTTGAGATGAAAGATCTTGGTGATGCATATTTTGTATTGGGTATTCGGATACATCAAGATTGTTCTCGAGGTATTCTTGTATTATCTCAGAAATACTATATCGAGAAAGTTCTCAAGCGATATGTGATGCAAGACTGTATACTAACGGGCTAAGGCAGAAATTTAGTCTCAAACAAGGCCCCAAGAATGATTTTGAGGAAAAGAAAATGCAGATGATTCCCTATGCATCTGCAGTGGGGAGTCTGATTTATGCTTAGGTTTGTACACATCCAGATATTCCGTACACGACAGAAATGTTGGGACGATATTTAAGTAACCCGAGAGTGGAACATTGGAAAACATTCAAAAGAGTTTTATGGTACTTACAGAGAACAAAATGTTACATGCTCATATATTGGAGGTTGGATCAGCTTGAGACCATTGGGTATGCTGACTCCGATTTTATTGGATGCCAAGATTGTATCAAATCTATGTCGAGCTACATTTATCTCCTTGCTGGAGGTGAGATTTCTTGGAAGAGTGCTAAACAGTCTCTTATAGTCTTTTCCACCATGACAACTAAGTTTGTAGCGTGTTATGAGGCATCCAATTATAGAATATGATTGTAAAATTTTGTCACCAGACTGCGCATTGTAGATGGCATTGAAAGGCTACTAAGAATACAATGTGACAATAAATCAACTGTTATGTATTCCAATAACAACAGGAGCTCGACGAAATCAAAATATATAAACATAAAGTTCCTAGTTGTTAAAGAAAGAATTCAGAGTGGAAAGTTGTCTATTGAGCAAATCGGTACAAATTACATGGTTGCAGATCCGCTTACTAAGTGACCACCACCGAAACAGTTTCATGCGCACACTACTCGTATGAGTGTTGTGTCAATTGAGAAAATTCAGTTTTAGTAGGAGTTTGTTATTTTAAATACTTTTCAGTTGTAGATATTTTTAGTTACAGTTACTTGAAATTTTTTTTTTTGCAAAAATAAATTTCAAATTAAGTCACTCTCTGATTATGGTTTATAGTTTGATCTCATAAGGTTAAGGGATGACCAATTGAAAATAGGCATGTTATGATTTTATTGCATGAAATTTCCATGCTACAAATCTACTTCATGATACATGTCATTCAGTTGTGTTGACATATGTGGCAATTGATGAGTTTAGTTATCTTGAGTGCAGCGAATACTGCTTTGATCTTATTTTCACGAGCATAATATAAGGTTACACATATAGACTAAGTAGGAAAGTGTTGAATCAATTTTATTTACATGAGCTTATATGTAAATAATTATGTGTTATGGGTTGTCTATTAAGTTAAGCCCAAAATAAAATGAACAACTAATATTTCGGTTTATTGGGTTTTAATGTATATAATAAGTTGTAGGTCTTTAATGTATAGAAACATAAGTGTAGTTTCTTTATTTATGATGTGCTAAAACAAAAATATCATAAAATAATGATAGACATTATCTATATATGAGTCATGGTAGGGATCATGCGACATCACGTTCCCTATTCTCTTACTCATTAAGAAAATAGTTCAGGAGAGAAAACTAAAGAATTCTCTCAAGAAAAAGATAGCGTAGATCTGGAAGATCAATACACGTTCTAAAGAATTTAAAATTATGGCTTCGGGTATACTTCCGCTTAAGTTTTCAGTCAAATTTTTAATGATTTAGCATGATGTATTCTGCGATTTATAGATTTTCCGCAACACTTGTGAATTCAAGAGTAAATACAAAACAAATGCAAAAAATGAAAAGAAAACGAGAATTTTACGTGCTTCAGCTACTAACGATACATCCACTAGAGAGACAACAGTCGCAAAAGAAAACATCTTGACCAATCAACTTTATACTTATGTAAAGTGTAATACAATATAAATTCATTTATACCACTTTAATTTTCCTATATAGGACAAACTTTTCATTCCTCATTTTCAATTCACACAAATGAAAAGTCTATATATATATATATATATATATATATATATATATAATATATATATATATTGAACAAAAATGATCAAATCCTTATCATCACACTCTTCGAAGAACAACTGGTATTATACAATAGATATCCCACACTTGCTCACGAATGACATTGCCGGAGAAGGTTAACATATGTATTGAATTGAAACAATATAATAATAAAATAAGGGATTTTTTTTCGTTAACTTGTTAAGATTTGGATTTTGGTCCATTAAATTATCAAAATTTGGTTTTGATACAGTAACTATTAATTCTTGGCTATCTTGGTCCAATTGTTAACGTGACATTTGACAAGTCAGCAATTTTCGACAACATGTCAGTATTTTCCGATATCACGACATCACCAATTGAATCAAATTAGTCCAAAATTATAAAATTTAGTATACCGAGATCAAAATTTGAAAATTTAATGTATCTAAAACCTAAAATTTAACAAGTTGATATATCAAAAAACTATTTTTGGTGATCACCGCTTGTATCCTCCTTCTATAATTATTCATACTCGTTACTCATTCAGTGTTGTATGATTATTTATAACAAATTACGTAATACACATAATTTCTGCAGTTTTTGAGTTAATGTGTGTGTGTTTTTTTTTTATTATTATTTTATGGACTTTGATTTTTACACTTTATATTTATACAATTATTATCACTAAAAAAACTAGGATAGTGTTATATTAGTCTTACTACTTGATCTGGTTTGGTTTCCAAGTTTTTCCAGTCATCTATTAGCTCTCAATTGTAAGGATTCTCTCGACTTTTCCATTCGTCGATCATATGGAAAAATATTGATTGTTAAATTTATCATCGTTACTATAATAAAGTTTTTTCAATTATCGACGAAATTTAAGAAAACTCTATCTTCTTCCGCATATTACCTCTCAATTAATCAATGGTGTAAAACCTTTTCAATTAATCAGGGGTGAAAATTTTTCCAGAACAAGTTTATAATATGTCAACATAACATCTACTTGATATCTATATTGTGTCATCACATACAGTTCTCTAAGTATAAAAACCGATTTTTTTAAGAGTAGTTTAAACGATCTCATATTTTTATATTAGATTGTAATGACAAAATTAACCTTATTATAATAAATTTTATAATTTCAAAGTTGATGCTTGAATTCATATTTTTTTATCTGTTCATGTGCCGATAGTACTTGCATGATTTAATTATTTTTACCTAATTTTATATATTATATAATATGATAATTGAGCTCTTGATTTTTGAGTCAAGTCAAATATCAATTTTTAAGGTTAATCGAGTGATACTAATAATTTTATTGAGATTTATAAAAATTATTTATATAATTATCTCGAATTCATTTATATAATTATCATATTATATAATATATAAAAATAAATAAAATATTTATTTGATTTTAATTTCTACCTACTAGCATAGATTTATAAAAAATCATTTATAAATTGAGGGTAATTAAGTCATTTGAAGTGTATTTTATCATTAAATTAAAATTATCGCACTTTCTATTAGGGATAATTTATCCTTCTAAAAAATTATTTATCAAGGACCCATGATATTATCATGAGCTTTTTAAAAATGTACCAAACATGGGATAAGGAGGATTATTTATCAATGATTCTCTTATCTCATGTACCAAACAATGCCTTATAGTATTAGTCTAAGGATAGTATATCATCATTAACCGTTCAATTTGTATCTGGAAATAACATATATATTTACAACAATCATAAAATGTTTTAGTGTGTGATTGAGAAGGGTTGGGCAATCCACCGGATACTGATGTGAAGATGATGAAGGAAAAATGAGCTGTATGATGTCCTGAACACAAGAAAACGAACGCGTGAATGGGCGCCGGAGGGGTATATGGCGTTGCCACTCTGATGTTTAAGTTATCATGTTGAAGATGAAGAAAACCAGTGTAAAGAAATAAATGCTACTGGTGTATATATGTGTCAATATATGTCAAGATATGTGATTAATGTGAATCCGATATATGAAAAGCAAACCTGCTATTTATAGAAGGATGATGACTACTTTTCCTTGTTTTCAGTTTCTACTTACCACTTTTAGCCGTCACCTACCTGTTGTCACGCTACCTTGACTTTACCATTACGTCAAATCAATAAGATACTGTCAGACACGCTAATCGAGATAAGATATTGTCTGCTCTTGCACTCGAGTGCGATACTATTACTAAGGCATCCCGGGTAGAGAGTTACCACCCGGGAATTCGTGGTTGCCTGGGTAAATGACGTTGTGAGAACCCGAATTTCCAGCATTTCAGCAGCTAGGCAAAACTCCAGCAGAAGTTAATATTTACAGCAGCTAGCAAAATTCAGTAGCAAGGGAAAATTCCAGCAGAAGCTAAAAATTCCAGCATCAGCTGATATTCAGAAGTTGATATTTTCCAACAGATAGAATTCCAGCAGATATAATCCAGCAGCAGAAGAAAGAGATTCCAGCAGACAGTTGCTAATCCAACTCATGACTTGTAACTGAAGCATTTAAAATGGAATCAAGGCTGTTAAATGCAGATTATGAACATTAATAGGGAGCCTAACAGTCAGATTTCGGCATATAAATAACAGCCTCAAGCCCCTGAATTGGTGTTACACAAATCTTGAGATTATTGCTGAAATTTTCGAGCTAAGAGAGTACCTTGTTCGAGCTGTAAAATCCAGTAGCGAGAGCAAACCAGATTTCCAGTAGACTTCAACCGAAACTCTAGCAAATTACGGTAAGTGGGCTTATATATAAATATCTTGAAATCCGTTTGATAAGTTTGTTTTAAAGTTCAGTTTCTGTATGTTTGATTTCTGATTTTGAAGTACTTAAACTCCCTAGTGAACTAATGGTAGGAATATATATTCTGAACATTTCTGAATTCTGATTCTGGCCTCACCCCTTAGAGGAGAGAACATATAGGGGATTGATATCAGTTTAGCCATGAAATTCACTAACGTGTTCAATGCTTAATAATTCTGATTTCTGTTCTGAAATCGGTAAATTCTGAATTCTGATTTCTGTTATGAAATACGAGTTTTCTGTATATTATTGTATTACTGTTTCTGTATTAAAATGATTTTCAAAAACTGGGAGTTATTCCCGCCCTCGCTTACTGAGTGATAATCATATCACTCACCCACCAAACCCATATCAGATAAGAACGAGGAAGATTTGATAGAAGAAGAGGAGCAACGTCAGTTTTGGGGCTGGTGATGAAGATCGTTGTTCTTAATTCTGATTTATGTTTTATATTCCGCTGCATCTGTTCAGACATTGAAATTTTATGCTTTTACATTTCCGCTGTAAAACATTTGTCATTGAGTTGTAACAGACAATGATTATTATGAATAAAAGACTGGTTTATGAAATTCTGTACTTCTGAGACTTGTTGTTTTCGAATGTAAATTTGAGAGCAACGCCGGTGTCAACCAACCCCCGTCTCGGGGCGTGACAGACGTCCCCGGCACTTACTTGCCCAACTACTTATGAGCTCTTTCTGCTGACTTACCATGATCCGAGCTATCCAATTACTGTCCCGAGTCATCCATAACCCAGGTTCTTCCGGGGGTATCACCAGTGTGCAATTGTTTCAGTATCATAGAAAAATTGTATTTCTTATTTTTTATTAGTCCAACAAGTCTAGTTGTTCCAGAATATTTTTTAACAACTTAAAAACTATTAAAAATAGTTTAAAAACAAATAAAATTTTAAAAGTGTTTATTCATTTACCTCATGGGTCTAACTCGATGCCAGCAAAAATATAAATTATTTCAATTATGAAATATTATAAACTAAAATTATGAATTAAGGTATTCATTATTCAAGATAAAAAACAAAAATAGAAAACCGAACCGAATTGACCGAAGGAAAATAGTTCGGATATCCAATTAGATATTTCTAAAATCGAAAAAACAGAAATAGAAAACCAAATCAAACTGACCGTTGAACACTCCTATGTAACTTGCATATTTTTCATGTATAGTCTTGTTATCAGTCAATTAACAATTTTAGTCAATTAACTTGCACTCTTTTCCTCTCATTTTGGCCATTTTTCATCGAAATGTTGATGTGATAGGAGAAAATGATGCATGATATCGGAAAATGGTGATGCGAACATTGTTTACGTGTCGATGTGAAGTTAGTATTTTTTTTTAAAAAAAAACCAAAATTGAAATAAATATTAAAGTTAGCTGCCGTATTAATAAAACAGTGTCTATATATGAGACGAAAATTCAATTTGCAAATTAAAAAAATATTTTGTAAAAAAAATTGCATAATTGACAGAATTTTAAAAAGAAAAAAAAAAGGTAGACTTGAGAAATAAGCGAACACGTAAAATTAGATGTTGTTTGCTAAAAATGGAAAAACACTATATTGGAGCTTTAAACGATGAAATTCGAAACACTACAGGTCTAGACGAAGCGATGAGTTTTGACAATTTATATGGCAAAGACATTGACTAGAAATAACTAAAAATTAAGTATTTGAATATAATATAAAACTCTCACGATTTTAATTTATATATTTCGAATAAAAGCATGCGTGAGATAATATTCTTAACATACGGTTTCATGAGTCAATTTTGTGAGGCAAATATTCTATTTGAGTCATACTTGAAAAAATATTACTTTTATGCCGAAAATGTTATTTTTTTTATTGTAAATATAAGTAGTTTTGATCAGTTTCATGATCAAAGATATGTGATATCTTACGATAGAAGATTGAAAAATTTGTTCTGTAAGCAAACGATAATGTGTTGACGCCGTCTTCTTCTTTACACATCATAAATAAATACTTATGGACTTTTGTTATTTATATATTCTTTCGTAAGTGAGTTTTCGTTTGCCACACTTGTTCATTGTAAGTGGGTTTGATTTAAAATCATGAAATTGTTACACGCTCTTTCGTTTCTTTGAAATTATGGTCGAGGATTGTTATTTCGTTTTTTTTTCCCTTCTTGATATGATGATCATGTGAATTATGTTATGGCATTGTGAGAATTCCGCTGGATATGGGAGGGAATCCCAAATATATGATATGACCCTTATGCAGTGGGCATGTGACCATGGAATAAAAATTAGAGATTGAGGTCAGTAAACCATGGAAAAGTAGATGAATCTCAGTGCCTAAGAATAAGAAATGATGTATATGTTTATGAAGTATGGTGTACAAAATTATTTCTGCATGATATGTTCTTTCTTTCAAAATCATGTATATTGTTATGTATATATGTGCTCGATCGGGTCCCCGCTTGCTGAGTATTTCTTAAAATACTCACCCAATACTTATTTCCCCCTCAGATAAGAACAAAGAGCAAATGGAAGAAGATGAACAACAGTAATTTTGGGGATAATAGAAGATTTCGAGATATCCCCGAAGTTTTATAGATTAATTTATGTTTATCGCTTCCGCACTGTTAAACATTTTTTTTTTCAGTTTGCCATTTAAGTTGTAAAGACAATTATTTAGTTGATTATGAGAAATAAACTGATTTTGGTATATACTGTACTGCGAGGCTCGTTGTTTGACGATTATGTGATTGTCAAATAACACCGATGTTGACTAACTCTGGTTTTTGAGCGTGACGATATCATCATTGCAGCAACAAGTAGAAGTTCTCCAGAATCAGCTAGCACTCGCACATGCCGAAGTCGTGCGCATGCACGTGCGGCACTTTGCGTGGGCACCATCTTAGCTGCCGGACAAGTCCTTTTTTCTCATGGACATGGCAGATCATTTGCACCACTCCTCCTTCTGGGCATATATTTCTTTTTTTCTTGCATTAGGAAATAATGTCTAGCTTGTCGATTGTGTGTCGTTCACTCAACATGGCGAAAATTATGTAAATTGAAGTGAAAAGCCAGGAATGTTGGATAATTGCTGAAGGTAACCCGGAGGATGTGGCGAGTAAGAAACCATTTTCATCTTTTTTTGGTCTGGTGGGGCTATGCATGCGATCACAGTGTCTGTAGCTGATAAGTTATCACCCATAAATAACAAATTATATAGAGGCATGTAAGCCATCTAAATATCAATTTTTTATCCTCACTACAGGAAAACAAGGCTTCATAGACGAATCGAGACAGAAAATTCCGTCTCAAAAAAATTTTTAATGTTTAAAATCCTATTAGTTTTACTTGAAAATATTCATAACTTTTTCGAGGACGACAACACAATATATTTTATTTTTTAAAATGTTTTGAAACACTACATTGAAGCTGGTACGTCGATATGATCAACGTTATTAACTCATATTGTTCTTGCTTTTCATGATATCCTTAATAAAAATATATATACACAAACTAGACTATAAAACGAAACATACATCGAAATTTTCAATTCTAAAAAATTTTTTTGAAACCACTCGAAGATGGAGACTACACGACTCTGTTACACTATTCAATACGAACATGGTGATTAGAATTTTTAAAGTTTTTACTGTACGACACAACAAAGACAAGTCCAAGTACATACATCAATAAATATATAAAAACAGAAAAGTCTGTCAAATATAAAAATATTACATTTTTTTATCCAAAATTCTATTCTAAAAATGGAGTTGACATAATCGACAATAATATACGTATGTTTTGGAAATTGTGTCAAGTGATATTAAATATTACTCAAGTGAACATTGATTAAAGACTAGGTCTCTTGTAAAACGGTCTCACGAATTTTTTCCCAACCCTACCGATATTCACGATAAAAAATAATACTCTTAGCATTAAAAGTAATACTTTTTCATGGATGACCCAAATAAAAGATTTGTCTCACAAAATTTGACATGTGAGACAGTATCACACAAGTTTTTGTCATGATTAAATATTGTATGATCATAAAACAATATTTCCAAAAAAAATTTAATGATTTAAGTTGGGTATTTATATGAAATAAATATTTCGATGCACTGCCTAAGTTAAATGACTCGATTTAAATATATGTATATTGCCTAAATATTTTCATTACTCACAATACAACTTTCAAAATACATTTTAAATATCTTATCTAGGGGTGAGTATTCGGTTAATTCGGTTAAAAACCGAACCGAATTAACCGAAAACCGATTTAACCGAAAATTTTTAGACTAACCGAACCGAACCGAATTTTCACAAAAACCGAATTAACCGAACCGAATTAAAATCGGTTATTTCGGTCGGTAACCGAATTAACCGATTTTTTTAAAAAAATTAAATTTTAAAAATTATATATATAATTAATAATTAATATTGTAAAAAAATTAAAATTTTAAAAATTATACATAAAATTAATAATTAATATTCTATTTTAATCATAATAAAACACTTTATTCATAAAAAATTTAAAAAATTAATTATAATATACAATATTAAATATAAAAATATTATAAATTATATTTAAAACATAATAAAATAAAATAAAAATTATTTATTTAATAATTCGGTTAATTCGGTTAAACCGATATTTTTTTACAAAAACCGAAACCGAACCGAATTAACCGATTTTTGAAAATTTCGAAACCGAATTAACCGAACCGAATTTCCGAATTAATTCGGTTCGGTCGGTTAAATCGGTTTAACCGAATTTTTGCTCACCCCTAATCTTATCCACAAAACCAGTCATTTAAAACCCACATCAAATACTTAAATATCCGAAGTCAGTTTTGATTAAATGTCTCAATTTTTAATTATATTATATACGAGATATAGTCCGTGCATAACACAAGTGAAATACTAGTATATATATATGTATATATATATATATATATATATTATATATATATAAACATAAAATATATTAAGTTGTTAATTAAACATATAAGATATTAATATATTAATTCAAATTCAACGATATATTTATAATATGAAATATATATGGATTCAAAATTATAACACAAAAAACTTGTGTGAGACGGTCTCAAGTCGTATTTGTGAGACATATCTCTTATTTGAATAATCCATGAAAAAGTATTACTTTTTATGAGGGTGTATTTGGTTGAGTGGATTAAATAAAGATAGATTAATAGTCAAATATTTATCGTTAAAATTTTAAGTTGTTTTAATAATCATTTTGACCCGGTTTAAGCTCCAATTTTATAGATAACTATTTGATTAATAAATTTGGATCTTAAATCGGGTCAAAATGATTATTAAAACATCTTAAAATTTTAACGATAAATATTTAACTATATATTAATCTATCATTATCTAATCCACTCAACCAAACACACTCTAATAGTATTACTTTTTATTGTGAATATAGGTAGGGTTGACCCGTCTCACGGATTAAGATCCGTGAGACGGTCTCACATGAGATCCACTCAAATTATAAATATTTGAAGTCTCAAAATGTACTTATCATGCTACAAATGATATAATCTAGTAAAATCGGTTGTTAATTAAGAACTGATTTTTGAGCTCGAAAATAATTAAATACGCGCGATTGCGTGAATATTAAAAAATAAGACGTGCAACAGATAAATTAAAATATGATTATTATTTTATTTCAAAGATATTTATTGAGGAACTGAGAAAAAAATTCACTGTAATCAAAATATGTTATGCACATCCATGTACCATGTTTGTGTTGAACAGATTGTTTAGAACATGAATTGCTAATTAAATAAATAAATTATTAATATATTAATTCCATGATATTTTTAAATGAAATTTTATTGAAGAAGCCACGTTGACTACATGTATGAAGACCCAAAGAAATAGCTACATAATTAGCTACACAAAGCCATGAATTAAAACTCATTCAAACCATATAACATTTGGTATGGAGGGGGGAGACCTAAAGTCCCTATTCAAACCATGCAACATTTGGCATGGAGAGGGAATACCTAAAGCCATATCGCATGAATTAAAACTCATTCAAACCATGAAACCTTTGGCATGAAGGGGGAAGGCCTAAAGTCATATTGGTGTCTATAAGTAGTGGCAAATGAATGAATGAAAATCACACCAAAACAACATCAAAAGTTCTCTCCAAAAGTTGCAATTTTCGAGTACCAAATATTCTGCACAATTTCAGAAGGTTTTCCTCATAGTTTTACAGATTCAAATCCGATCTTCGCCGTTCAAAATACACCTACACGTGTTTTGAGCAACATATCCAAAATTCGAATCAATCCAACGGTTCAATACGTTATATATGTTTCTTGAAATTCGATCGGCATGATATATTCGTTCCCATTTGTTATGAACATTCTTGAACAAATTGTTGTTGGATATTAATTATAATATTTGAAACCATGTTTGAAATATTTGAAATGCACTGTAATGATTCAAATTAGAAATGTCAAAGAAATTCCGATATTTGATAAGTTTTGTTTAAGGCCCTGATGCGGTGGGATATAATAACTGTTCTTTTGGCCTCGCTCCTTAGAGGAGTACTAACATATATGGGACTGATCAGTAAACCATGAAAATGAGATGATTTTCAGTGCTATGTTTGTACTTTGTTTATATTCGACTCAACATGCTTAATATTGAAATTATGATTCCACTGAAATTATGATAATATATTCGTATAATTATCACCTTGATATTTGTTATGCTCGATCAGCCCCCATTTACTGAGTATTTCCCAAGTACTCACCTATTACATTCTTACCCCATATAAAAATGAGGAACGAATCAAAGATAAAAGAACAAGAATACTTTTAAGGATGTTGATCATATTCAAGATCAGTCTCGTTATTCTATCTTTTAGTTAGATTATCGTATTTTAAGCTTCTGCATTTCGTTTCAATCGCATTGTAAAGATGATTATTGATTTATGTAATAGACTGATTTTTGGTTATTTGATGTACTATATGGCTTGTTGTTATATAATTTTAAATTGTTAAACAATGCCGATGACACGTCTCGGTTTCGGGACGTGACACCATGTATATGTAATATTTAATTTAATTTATATTTTTTATATGAATTTCAGACCTAATAATTTGGATTTATTCGAAGATAAAAAATTACCATAAAAAACTCAATCATAAAACTAAGGTATCATATAAGGAAAAAAAGTGGAATAAAATTTTATCCAATATATCATATTTAGTACAATTTTTCTATCCAAAATACTGTTAAAAAAGATAGTTTCAAGAATATCATGATACACTTTATAAGATAAAATATATTTTAAAATTTAGACGGCATATCATTTAATGGATTTGATTGGATCGTCCATGAGATTTTTCGTAGATTTTTCGGTAGCATATTTATATTATATATGTATATATCTTAGCTTCTTGTTGTTTTTGTCACCTTAATCAATTCTCTCTATTTCAGATTGAAGAATTTAATTACTTGCCATGGAGTTTGACAATGATTTCGTAACAACTCTCGGCCCAGACGAAGAAGGTCGAACTTCATTAATTCCACAACAACTTGAAGATCTTCCTCTGGGATTTCGCTTCAACCCAACGGATCAAGACCTCATTAACCACTACTTGAAGAAGTAGCTCAATAATGAGCCGATCCCATTCGATATCCGCACCGTCAATCTTTACAAGCATGATCCGCAAGAGCTGATTGGTAGGGATCTTAATTACTAATTTCGTTTGTTTCGTACTTTTTATATATGCATATATATCGCATATGTGTACATGAAAAACCGTTAAAGTGGGTTCGTCGATCGGGATCGGAGGCCTATGAATATTGGCCGATAGATGAAGCTTGAAGATAGTCATTATTTAATTTTTTCCAACCACATGAGATGAATGAATCGAACCCTAGCCCTTTGATATTTTCCTTTGCATGTTTAATTTTAACGTTGTTTTTTGTTCGTACAAGGTTAATTATTTTATTTATTTATTCTTAATTATAATTATTGGATATTATCTGAGGTTGGGAGAAAATGAATGATATTTCTTTACCGAGAGAGACCGAAAGTATCCAAACGGGAACCGACCTAATCGATCCATTGGTAATGGGTATTGGAGGGCCACTGCAGCTGATAAACCAATATATGACATCAATTTCTGCATCGGATTCAAGAGAACTTTAGTCTTTTATCAAGGAAAGTCCCCTAAAGGCAAAAAAACTACTTGGATCATGCACGAGTACGTAGTTGACAAGCCTTCAACACAACATATGATCACCAGCCCTGAGGACATGCTGGTAAAATTCTTTCATCTTTTGAAATATTTAATTTGATGCTAAATAAATACTAAACCGTGTTCCTTCTCGACTCTTGCAGCTATACAAATGTGTTCTCTGCTGCATTTACAACAGATCCCATGGGGGTCGGGAACACAACATGATTCCAGGGCAGTGCAATCCTTTGGTGTTGCCGACACAACAAAACGAGCCAAATCTTCCAATCCAACAGCAAAATCTACCGGCACAACAAGCAGAGAATGATCATCATGTAATAATTAAGCCATCCACCATGATGATCGTTCTTTGCTTGTTGTGCCGGTAGATTTTGCTGTTAGATTGGAGTTTTGTTGCGCTGGCAACCCCAAAGGATTGCACTGCCCTGGAATCATGTTGTGTTCCCGACTCCCATGGGATCTGTTGTAAATGCGGCAGAAAACACATTTGTCTAGCTTAGGGGTGTTCAAACTTTGGATAAAACCGAAAAAATTGAAAATCGAAACCGAAAAAACCGAACATCGAACCGAACCGAAAGCCGTATTTGTAATTTGGATATAAATGTTAAAACCGAAGTTTATTTGGTTCGGTTCTAGATTATATATTTCAAAACCGAAAAAACCGAAATTTCATTATATTTAATATTTTTTTTATATTTTTATTTAAATTATATATTTTGATATGATATTTAGTGAATGAAAAACCATTTTGAACAATTTTTAGTTGATTGTTGTTTGTTTAATTAATTTAGACCTTATATTTAAATATTTTACTAAGAAAACATATAGAAAGTTAACATATTATATTTTACACTATATTTATATTATTAATTTAAGTAATTATACCAAAACCGAAATAATCGACCGAAATAACCAAATCGTTTCGGTAGAAAACCGAGCCGAATCGAAGAAAAATGGTTCGGATATCGGATTATATATTTCTAAAACCGAAAACCAAAAAAAGCGAAATAAAAAGCCAAAAACCGAACCGAACCGAACCGTCTGATGAACACCCCTAGTACTCTAGCTGCAAGAGTCGAGAAGGAACACAGTTTAGTATTTATTTAGCATCAAATTAAATATTTCAAAAGATGAAAGAATTTTACCAGCATGTCCTCAGGACGGGTGATCATATGTTGTGTTGAAGGCTTGTCAACTACGTACTCGTGCATGATCCAAGTAGTTTTTTTGCCTTCAGGGGACTTTCATTGATAAAAGACTAAAGTTCTCTTGAATCCGATACAGAAATTGATGTCATATATTGGTTTATCAGCTGCAGTGGCCCTCCAATACCCATTACCAGTGGATCGATTAGGTCGGTTCCCGTTTGGATACTTTCGGTCTCTCTCGATAAAGAAATATCATTCATTTTCTCCCAACCTCGGATAATATCATGTAATTATAATTAAGAATAAAAAAATAAAACAAAATAACCTTGTACAAACAAAAAAAAAAGGTTAAAATTAAACATGCAAAGGACAATATCAAAGGGCTAGGCTTCGATTCATTCATCTCCGGTGGAATCGAATCCGGTGGTTGGAAAAAAATTAAATAATGAGTATCTTCAAGCTTCGTCTATCGGCCAATATTCATAGGCCCCCGACTCCGATCGACGAACCCACTTTAACGGATTTTCATGTACATAGATACGATATATATGTATATATAAAAAATACGAAACAAACGAAATTAGTAATTAAGATCCTCACCAGTCAATTCATGTGGATCATGCTTGTAAAGATTGACGGTGCGGATATCGAATGAGATCGGCTCGTTATTGAGCTATTTCTTCTAGTAGTGGTTAATGAGGTCTTGGTCTGTCGGGTTGAATCGAAATCCCAGAGGAAGATCTTCAAGTTGTTGTGGAATTAATGAAGTTCGACCTTCTTCGTCTGGACAGAGAGGTGTTACGAGATCGTTGTCAAACTCCATGGCAAGTAATTAAATTTTTCAATCTGAAATAGAGAGAGTTGATTAAGGTGACAAAAACAACAATAAGCTAAGATATATACATATATAAAATATATATATAATTTTTCGGAGCATATATATATATATATATATATATATATATATATATATATATATATATATATATATATATATATATATATATATATATATATCTCCGAAAAATATACGAAAAACTCATGGACGATCCAATCAAATCCATTAAATGATATGCCGTGAAAATTTAAAAATATAATTTATCTAATATATGATATAAATAATATAAAGGGTATAATGATATTCTTGAAACTATCTTTTTAAACATTTTTTTGGATAGAAAAATTGTACTAAATATGATATATTGGATAAAATTTTATTCCAATTTTATTCCTTATATGATACCTTAGTTTTATGATTGAGTTTTTTAGGGCAATTTTTCAAATTTTTTATCTTCGAAGAAATCCAAATAATTAGGTCTGAAATTCATATAAACAAATATAAATTAAATTAAATATTACATATACATGTGGCCAACGTGGCTTCTTCAATAATATTTCATATTAAAAATATCATTGAATTAATATATTAATATTTTATTTATTTAATTAACAATTCATGTTCTAAACAATCTGATCGACACATACATGGATGTGCATGTTGGATCCGGTTTTCTACACGCCCAAACGCAGCGGAAGATTTAAAATTTTTATTTTATTTTGAAAAACAAAATAATATTGCTTTAGGCGCTCGTATGATTTATCAAAACATTCATAGGGAGTTGAAAATTATACCTTTGTGAATTAAATCACTTGGCTCCAACTGATCCGGTATGAACGGATTAGCTCTTGATGATTCCCTACGAACTTTCTTCGATTCTTCTAATTAGGTCCACGACTAGAAGATTTGTTCCTCTTCTAAATTGCACTAGAAATTTAGAAGAACTTTTGCATAGGAGAGAAAAATTGAGAGACGGCTCAAACCCTAACCATAAATCAAGGTGGCCGAATTTCTCACTTTGGAATGGAGGCTCACGTGAGGTTGTGAGGTGGGTGGGCTAGGGTTTTGTCTTTATATGTATTATTTATAATTAATTAAACCCTAATTACATAATTAACATTAATGGGTTTGATTTAATTAATTGAGCTAGTCCAACTAGTTTAATTAATTTAATCAAAGCCCATTAAAACTTTAATTATTTATTATGTTGGACTTGTACTCCTACAAGCCCATTAAACATAATACCCACCATATTTAATTTATTAATTAATCAACTCAACTTTTGAGCTTAATAAATTAAATACAGTATAAATTCAACATTTGAATTTATTATTTAAATTATAAATTCAACTATTTGAATTTTTATCACCTCCAAAATTTAATATTTAATAAACCCAACATTTGAGTTTAATAAATTAAATTCTCAAATTTTATAAATTCAACTCCTTGAATTTATTCTCTCAAAATTTAATTATCATAAATTCAACTCCTTGAATTTACTATATAATATAAATTCAACTTTTGAATTTATTCTCTCAACGGGAACAAACAATCCAGTACTTGTGTGACCCTCAATGGTTCAGGGATACAGCTAGCCGTGGGTTCACAACTCCTTGTGATTCAGAATAACATTTATTCTTATTCGGGCTTACCCTAGTTAGCCCCATTCTATTCATCAACACCTTGATCAAGAATGTCAGAACTCATTTCTGATTGCACCCATCGGATCATGGTAAGAGCGTCTAGTAGCATCGCCCCATGATCCCCTAGGTATCACTGATAGTGCCTGCAAGAACCAGTCGATTATGATTAACGTACAGTACGGTCCCTTCATCTCATATATCCCGATCGAATCTGCAACCATTGGTTCATCGAGGGTTGCATATTAATTCGATAACTATGTGTTACATATAATAGTGGCATCGCGTGTACTATTGGAGAACTCCTTCTCCAACGTACATCTCATACTCTGGCCAGAGATTCCATGCACTATTATTACATCAGATCACATAGGATATCCACACCCGTAGGTGAGCGGTGAATCCCCGACTACAATGCACTGGCTCCTATATGTGTCGCGACTGTACCCAACCTCGCCACCTGATGACTCTCCTGGAGCCGGTAAACGAGTCAAAGCACAGCCCTAGCATATAGAGCCTCAGAGTTGTCTCGGGTCATAAGGACTAATGGTGTACAATCATAACCACGGACTTATCCTCTCGATGAATGATAACCACTTGGAAAGTCCGAGGGAGGGTTGTTCGGTATAATCATCATATGACTACCCATCTGCATGTTTGGACATCTCCATGCCCTTACCAAGAAACGCAGTACACAACATCACAGATGCTAGTCTCAAGCTCAAGCGACCTTTATCCATGTTTTAGGCGGCTGAATCGACTAGGAACGAATTTAGATCATACAGTATTTACAAACGAGTTTCAACATCGAATTACGATTCATTTGTATTAAAGTATGATCAAGGTCTTTATCTATGTTTGATAACATGGGTATACAGATAAAGAATTAACAAACCATGAAATAATGAATTATATTAAAATAAAGATTGTTTATTACACTTGAGTCAATAAAATCCCTAGTCAACAGTTGACTTGTAGGGCATCTACTCTAACAATCTCCCACTTGCCCTAGAGCCAACTACCCATAAACTTTAATCCCATTGCTTCGCGATGCTTCTCAAACAATGGTCCTGGCAAGGGCTTCGTAAGTGGATCGGCAACGTTATCTGCAGAGGGGACTCTTTCGACTGATATGTCTCCCCTTCCCACAATCTCCCGGATGATGTGGAATTTCCTCAGTACATGTTTGGATCGCTGATGAGACCTTGGTTCCTTTGCTTGCGCAACGGCACCAGTGTTGTCGCAGTACACCGGGACTGGATCAACTCCATTAGGAATAACGCCCAACTCTTGGACAAAATTCCTCATCCAAACTGCCTCTTTCGCTGCAGCAGATGCAGCAATGTACTCAGCTTCAGTGGTGGAATCCGCAACGGTGTCTTGCTTGGAACTTTTCCAAGAGACAGCCGCACCATTAAGCATGAATACAAAACCAGAGGTCGATTTCGAATCATCTACATCACATTGGAAGCTAGAATCAGTATAGCCTTCCAATTTTAATTCTCCACCCCCATAGACCATGAACAAGTTCTTAGTCCTTCTCAAGTACTTAAGAATATCTTTCACGGCCTTCCAATGCATTGGACCAGGGTTCGCCTGATATCTGCTTGTAACACTCAAAGCATAAGCAATGTCAGGACGTGTCGATATCATACCATACATGATACTACCAATGGCTGACACATATGGAATTCGTGTCATCATCTATCTCTTCATCAGTTTTGGGACACATAGCTTTAGATAGAGTAATACCATGACACATTGGTAAGTATCCTCTCTTGGACTCTTCCATAGAGAATCGTTTTATAATGGTATCGATATATGTGGCTTGGGTGAGCCCCAACATCCTTTTTGATCTATCTCTATAGATTTGTATTCCTAATACATAGGATGCTTCACCCATGTCCTTCATGGAGAATTTACTGGCTAACCATACTTTAGTTGATTGCAGTAATCCTATATCATTCCCAATGAGCAGGATATCATCAACATAAAGTACCAGGAATGTCACTGCACTCCCACTAACTTTCTTGTACACACATGGTTCCTCAGGATTTTTAGCAAAACCAAACTCTTTGATAGTGCTGTCAAATCTGAGGTTCCAACTCCTCGATGCCTGCTTGAGACCATATATTGATCTCTGAAGTTTGTATACCTTATGCTCACTTCCTACTGATGTGTATCCCTCAGGTTGAGACATATAAATTTCTTCTTTGATGTCTCCATTGAGGAATGCAGTATTTACATCCATTTGCCATATCTCATAGTCATACCATGCTGCTATGGCTAGTAGTATTCTAATGGACTTAAACATAGCTACTGGTGAAAAAGTTTCCTCATAGTCAATTCCTTGCCTTTGAGTATAACCTTTTGCAACCAGTCTTGCTTTGAAGGTCAGTACCTTCCCATCCGCCCCAAGCTTTCTTTTGTAGATCCATTTGCATCCTATGGGAACGATTCCCTCAGGTGGATCCACTAATGTCCAGACTTGGTTTGAATACATAGAGTCCATTTCTGACTGCATGGCTTCAAGCCATTTAGTTGAATCAGTATCAGATATTGCTTCTTTGAAATTCATTGGATCGCATCCAACACAAGGCTCATCATGGCCTTGTTCATGAAGAAGTGTATATCTGGCAGGTGGTCTAATAACTCTATCAGACTTTCTAGGAGCTTGTACTTCAACTACTGGTTCTAGGGGATTAGGTTCAACTTCTAAAGTTGAGGGAGTATCTTGAATTTCTTCAAGTTCTATCATCTTGCCTTTTCTATCTAATAGAAACTCCCTTTCCAAAAAGGTGGCATTTCTTGAAACAAACACTTTTGCTTCATTAGGATGATAAAAATAATATCCAATAGAATTCTTTGGATATCCTACAAAGTAGCACAAAGTGGATCTACTATCCAATTTGTCTCCCACTGTCTGCTTCACATAAGCAGGACATCCCCATATTCTCAAGTAAGAATACTTGGGAGGTTTCCCCATCCATATCTCATATGGTGTTTTATCCACTGCTTTAGTATGGACATTATTCAACAACATTGCCGCAGTTTCAAGCGCAAAACCCCAAAACATTGTAGGCAATTCAGTGAATCCCATCATAGATCGAACCATGTCCATCAATGTTCGATTACGACGTTCAGAAACACCATTCAATTGTGGTGTTGCTGGTGGAGTCCACTGTGAGAGAATCCCATTCTCTTTTAGATAACCCAAAAATTCAGCACTCAAGTATTCTCCACCTCGATAAGATCGAAGTGCCTTAATACTTCTTTCTAGCTGATTTTCTACTTCAGATCTGAACTCTTTGAACCTTTCAAATGCTTCAGATTTATGTTTCATCAAATAAACATACCCATACCTCGAATGGTCATCAGTAAAGGTAATGAAGTAGGAATGCCCAAATTTTGTGCTAACACTTAGCGGGCCACAAACGTCTGTATGGATCAAATCCAATAGACCATGTGCACGTTCTACTTTTCCATTGAATGGAGTCTTAGTCATTTTTCCTTTTAGACAGGACTCACAAGTAGGTAGAGAATTTATGTCTGATAAGTCAAACATGCCTTCTCCCACTAGCTTGTGCATCCTTCTTTGAGAAATATGACCTAGTCTAGCGTGCCACATTTGTGCGGGATTTGGATTTTCTATTTTTCTTTTGTTTGTTGTTGTTTTCGTATGCGCTTGGACATTGTTTAAAGGAATCTCTTTCAATTTTAAGTTATAGAGATCATTTGTTAATTCTCCAGTTCCAATCAAACATTCATTCTTGTATAAATTGCAAACACCTTTAGCAAAAACACAAGAATAACCATCCCTATCAAGCATAGAAATAGAAATAATGTTTTTAACCAATTCAGGAACAAATAAAACATCTCTCAAAAATAACTTAAAATTATTGTCCAAAATTAAAGTAACGTCTCCAATGGCAGTAGCAGCAACCCTTGCTCCATTTCCTAGTCTTAGAAAGGTCTCACCATCTCTAAGCCTCTTGCTTCTTCCCATCACCTGCAAATCATTGCATAGATGAGAACCACATCCGGTATCCAATACCCAAGAAGAGGAATTAATAGAAACATTAACTTCAATATAAAACATACCATGGCCAGAACGCTTCTGAGCAAGATACTCCGCGCAATTACGCCTCCAGTGTCCAGGCTTGTTGCAGTGGAAACAGATTTGTTCTGACTTGTCAGGCTTTGTGGGCCCCGGATTAGGTTTCTTGTATGGTTTTTTGTTAGGCTTGTTCTTCTTTGGAGGGGCAGAACGCTTCTTGCCTTTGTATGGGGTTCCCTTTTTCGTGCCGGACGAAGAACCCACTAGAAAAACAGGCTTATCCTTTTTGATTGTGGCCTCATAACTAGTAAGCATATTGACCAACTCTTCAAGGGTGGCCTCAAGCTTATTCATATTAAAGTTAACCACAAATCCATCGAACGAAGAGGGCAGAGACAGCAAGAGAATATCAGTCGAGAGCTCACTAGGGATAACCAAGTCGAGTCCCACCAACTTCTCGATGAGCCCAATCATCCTAACACCATGCTCATGGACCGAAGCCCCATCTCGCAAGCGTGTAGTCATGAGTTCTTTAACAACAGCATATCTCTCTGAACGAGTTTGTACAGCATACAATTCTTTCAGATGTAAGTGAATGTCAGCAGCATTCACAGCCTCCTCGAACCGCTTCTGCAGTTCATTCGACATAGAAGCCAACATGTAGCTCTTAGCTTGAATGTCATGGTCCCACCATTTTTCAAGCTCAGCCAATTTAGTCGGAGTGACATTTGAAGGTGCTTCCTTCGGTGGCTTCTTATCAAGCACATACAGAATCTTTTCCGAGTTCAGAATAATCTTTAAATTTCGAAACCAGTCATTATAGTTAGGGCCAGTCAATTTGTTTTGATCGAGAATGATTGAAAGCGGGTTACGAGTAGACATCGTATATATACTGAAAATGAAAACAGATAAATGTTACTGATAATTTTAAAATAATTCTAAGATATAAAATATGGATTTCATTTTATAAATTACCCTCCCACTATTTTGACATTTCCACCACCCTCTGATGAAAAAGGGAAATCGTATTTCCTTAGTAGGCACGTAGAGTCCAATTAGCCAATTATAATCCCGAATAATATCAGCCAATTATAATTTCTAAAAGGTAGAGTCCAATTGCATCCCTATGCAACCTCCGCGTGTTTTGCCTCACGTTTAATAAGGACCCAATAATATGACGCCGTTTATTTTCACGTGTCAAACCAACCCATCAATATTGAATTGTAGTGGACGGTCGCCATGAGTTCCCCCAATAATATGAGCCGAAGTCATGGGAGTTCCACTCAATTCACATCATATGTCCGGTGGAAGTCACAGCTTTCCGGCGTACAGGCCTCCCCAATAATATGAGCCAGACACTGTCCGCGGGTAGCGATCAACATGCAACCACGGTTGATGGAAGGCAAGGAAAAATTAAACTCTTTTAATTTTTACTTATTCGGTTTGATATAAATTTTGAATCATATTCAAAATGAGGGATTTTAATTAAAAAAATTTGTCTCATCATTTTATTTGAAAATCACGTGCCACGAGTTTGTATGTTTGCCGGATTCATGCAACTATATTATATAATAATATACATACATGCATACTACTATATATCACATATATCATAATATGACATTCAACAATAAATAAGGATGATCGATTGCCAACACTAATAGATCCATGTGAGCCATACATGGATCCAGGTCCAAACCTAGGTGAATGCAGGGATGCAAATGCAACTTATTACAAAAGCTTCCAATATTTTACATGTCTTCATCTTGATCATCGGGTCCACCATCTTCCAGTCTTGATCTCCCACTATTTCTAATTATTACATTTGAATAGCCATGGCACATAAGGGATACATCTCATGGGGGTGGGAACGGGCCATAAACCAGGCCCACTTTAATAATATCAAATATTATAAAATTGAATAAAAACAGTAAAATATCCTAACATACACCTAACACATTGGTCAAGGCTCTCGATCATCCTTCATGCATTTAATATCAAATATTAACATCAATTTAATTAAACAATTTAATTAATTGATAAATCATATATCTAATAATTTTATCACTAACCACCACAATTATTAAAGAATTTAATAAATTAAATAAACTCTTTTATTTAATTTCCAATTAAATCAATAATAATTGATTTCTTATAAAACTCATTTTTACCATAAATAATTAAAATCATATTCTAATTATTTATTTTACAAGAAAATTATTAATTTTCCAAAAATTAATTTTCCAAAATAAAAAATTGAATCAATTTCAAAAATATCAATTTTCCCCATAATTTTGAAAAATCAGAAAATTGCACCCCGGGCCCAAACAATTCAAGCCCATCAATTTTGCACGCTTCCCGAGACGATCCCGGGTCGTCGCCCCCGCTGCCCGCCCGCTGCCCGAACGTTTCGGGCAGTGGCAGCAACCTGTGCGCGCAGGCGCGCACAGGTGCGCGCAACGCCGCGCGCAGCGTGCGGACGCTCCGCACGCTGCGCCGCGTTGTGCGCCGCGCGGGGCGGCGCACAGCGTGCGGACGTTCCGCACGCTGCGCCGCTCTGCGAGCGCACGCTGCGCGCGCGCGCTGCGCGTTCCTGCGCGCAGGGCGCTGCGCGCTGCGCGCGCAGCCCTGCGCGGGGTCTGCCCGGAACAGTTCCGGGCAGATCACGAAATTTTTTTTTTTTTTTTTTTTTGTTTTTCCGAAAAATTTAATTTTTATGGTGCATCAATATTTCTGAAAATTTTCTTGTGTGGTTAGAAACAAATTATTCAATATAATTTAAATCATACGATTCAGAAAACCTGGCTCTGATACCACTGTTGGATCCGGTTTTCTACACGCCCAAACGCAGCGGAAGATTTAAAATTTTTTATTTTATTTTGAAAAACAAAATAATATTGCTTTAGGCGCTCGTATGATTTATCAAAACATTCATAGGGAGTTGAAAATTATACCTTTGTGAATTAAATCACTTGGCTCCAACTGATCCGGTATGAACGGATTAGCTCTTGATGATTCCCTACGAACTTTCTTCGATTCTTCTAATTAGGTCCACGACTAGAAGATTTGTTCCTCTTCTAAATTGCACTAGAAATTTAGAAGAACTTTTGCATAGGAGAGAAAAATTGAGAGACGGCTCAAACCCTAACCATAAATCAAGGTGGCCGAATTTCTCACTTTGGAATGGAGGCTCACGTGAGGTTGTGAGGTGGGTGGGCTAGGGTTTTGTCTTTATATGTATTATTTATAATTAATTAAACCCTAATTACATAATTAACATTAATGGGTTTGATTTAATTAATTGAGCTAGTCCAACTAGTTTAATTAATTTAATCAAAGCCCATTAAAACTTTAATTATTTATTATGTTGGACTTGTACTCCTACAAGCCCATTAAACATAATACCCACCATATTTAATTTATTAATTAATCAACTCAACTTTTGAGCTTAATAAATTAAATACAGTATAAATTCAACATTTGAATTTATTATTTAAATTATAAATTCAACTATTTGAATTTTTATCACCTCCAAAATTTAATATTTAATAAACCCAACATTTGAGTTTAATAAATTAAATTCTCAAATTTTATAAATTCAACTCCTTGAATTTATTCTCTCAAAATTTAATTATCATAAATTCAACTCCTTGAATTTACTATATAATATAAATTCAACTTTTGAATTTATTCTCTCAACGGGAACAAACAATCCAGTACTTGTGTGACCCTCAATGGTTCAGGGATACAGCTAGCCGTGGGTTCACAACTCCTTGTGATTCAGAATAACATTTATTCTTATTCGGGCTTACCCTAGTTAGCCCCATTCTATTCATCAACACCTTGATCAAGAATGTCAGAACTCATTTCTGATTGCACCCATCGGATCATGGTAAGAGCGTCTAGTAGCATCGCCCCATGATCCCCTAGGTATCACTGATAGTGCCTGCAAGAACCAGTCGATTATGATTAACGTACAGTACGGTCCCTTCATCTCATATATCCCGATCGAATCTGCAACCATTGGTTCATCGAGGGTTGCATATTAATTCGATAACTATGTGTTACATATAATAGTGGCATCGCGTGTACTATTGGAGAACTCCTTCTCCAACGTACATCTCATACTCTGGCCAGAGATTCCATGCACTATTATTACATCAGATCACATAGGATATCCACACCCGTAGGTGAGCGGTGAATCCCCGACTACAATGCACTGGCTCCTATATGTGTCGCGACTGTACCCAACCTCGCCACCTGATGACTCTCTTGGAGCCGGTAAACGAGTCAAAGCACAGCCCTAGCATATAGAGCCTCAGAGTTGTCTCGGGTCATAAGGACTAATGGTGTACAATCATAACCACGGACTTATCCTCTCGATGAATGATAACCACTTGGAAAGTCCGAGGGAGGGTTGTTCGGTATAATCATCATATGACTACCCATCTGCATGTTTGGACATCTCCATGCCCTTACCAAGAAACGCAGTACACAACATCACAGATGCTAGTCTCAAGCTCAAGCGACCTTTATCCATGTTTTAGGCGGCTGAATCGACTAGGAACGAATTTAGATCATACAGTATTTACAAACGAGTTTCAACATCGAATTACGATTCATTTGTATTAAAGTATGATCAAGGTCTTTATCTATGTTTGATAACATGGGTATACAGATAAAGAATTAACAAACCATGAAATAATGAATTATATTAAAATAAAGATTGTTTATTACACTTGAGTCAATAAAATCCCTAGTCAACAGTTGACTTGTAGGGCATCTACTCTAACAGTGCATAACATATTTTGATTACAGTTAATTTTTTTCTCAGTTCCTCAATAAATATCTTTGAAATAAAATAATAATCTTATTTTAATTTATCTTTTGCATGTCTTATTTTTTAATATTCAAGCAGTCGTATTTAATTATTTGCGAGCTCAAAAATCAGTTCTTAATTAACAACCAATTTTACTAGATTATATCATTTGTGGCATAATAAGTACATTTTGAGACTTCAAATATTTATAATTTTGAATCCATATATATTTCATATTATAAATATATCGTTGAATTAATATATTAATATCTTATATGTTTAATTAACAACTTAATATATTTTATGTTTATATATATATATATATATATATATATATATATATATATATATATATATATATATATATATATATATATATATATATAGACACACTAGTATTTCACTTGTGTTATGCACGGACTATATCTCGTATATAATATAATTAAAAATTGAGACATTTAATCAAGTCTGACTTCGGATATTTAAATATTTGATGTGGGTCTTAAATGATTGGTTTTGTGGATAAGATATTTAAAAATGTATTTTGAAAGTTGAAATGTGAGTGATGAAAATATTTAGGTAATACACATATATTTAAATCGATTCATTTAACCGAGGTAGTATATCGAAATATTTATTTAATATAAATACCCAACTTAAATCATTAAATTTTGTTTTGGAAATATTGTTTCATGATCATATAACATTTAATCAATGCTGACTTGAGTAACATTTAATATCACTTGAAATTTTCAAAACATACCTATATTGTTATCGATTATGTCAACTCCATTTTTAGAATAGAATTTGGATAAAAATGTAATATTTTTATATTTGACAGACTTTTCTGTTTTTATATACTTATTGATGTATGTACTTGGACTTGTCTTTCTTGTGTTTCTAATTTTATTAGATTCATATTGGTGGATCATTAATCATTCGTTGAATGATAAATAACTACAAGTGATGGAGATACACGATTTAAATAACGAAAAATCCAATATTTAAAAATAGTATCGAAAATAACTGGAAAAGTGGAAATAAGACCAGATATGATTTGATCATTATGAACAAATCCAAAATCCTCGTAGACATAACCATCATTAATTCCCAACCGTAGTCTCCATCTTTGAGTGGTTTCAAGAAATTTTTTTAGAATTGAAAATTTCGATATATATTCAATTTTATTGTCTAATTAGTGTATATAATTTTTTATTATGGATATAATGTAATGAGAGAACAATTTGAGCTAATAACGTTGACCATACCAATGTATCAACTTCTATGTACGTAGTGTTTCTAAACATTTTAAAAAATAAAATATATTGTATTTTCATCCTCGAAAAAGATGAAAACTGAACAAAATTTTTCTTTTCAGCTATTTTGAACCAATGACATGGTTGCAGTTCCACAACAATAATTTTCGATGTCAGCTTCTATGAGTTAATAACGTTGATCATATACAAATTGTTACTGAGATTGATATTTAGATAGTTTACATGTCTCTATGTAATTAATTATATATGAGTCATAACTCGAATTAAATACAATCATAAAATTATCAGTTAAAACTAAACAAAATTGAGAAGATATACTATGCCCAGAAGGAGGAGGGGTGCAAATGAACTGCCATGTATGTGCGAAAAAAGGAATTGTTCGGCAGCTGAGATGGTGAATCTCTCGTGGCCATGCAAAGTGCCGCACGTGCATGCCCACGACTTCGGCCTGTGCGAGTGCTAGCTGACTATGGAGAACTTCTACTTGTTGCTGCAGTGATGATATCGTCACGTCAAAGACCGAGGTTAGTCGACACCGGTGTTGTTCGACAATCACATAATCGTCAAACAACAAGCTTCGTAGTACAGTAATATCAAAATCAGTTTATTTCTCATAATCAACAAAATAATTATCTTTACAACTTAAATGCCGAACTGGAAAAATGTTAACTTCGGGGATATCTCGAAATCTTCTATTATCCCCAAAATTTCTGTTGTTCATCTTCTTCCATTTGCTCTTTGTTCTTATCTAAGGGAGAAAGAATTAAAGGGTGAGTATTATAAGAAATACTCAGCAAGCGGGGGCCTGATAGAGCACATACATAATAATATACATGATTTTGAAGGAAAGAACATATCATGCAGAAATAATTTTGTACAACATACTTCATAAATATAGACATCCTTTCTTATTCTTAGGCACTGAGATTCGTCTACTTTTCCATGGTTTACTGACGTCAATCTCTAATTTTTACTCCTCTAAGGGAGCGATGCCATATAGCGATTACATTCCCACCGCGTAAAGGTCATATCATATATTTGAGATTCCCTTCCATATCCTGTGGAATCCTCAGAGTGCCATAACATAATTCGCATGATCATCATATCAAGAAGGGAAAAAATGAAATAACAATGCTCGACCGAAATTTCAAAGAAACGAAGGAGCGCGCAACAATTTCATGATTTTAAATCAAACCCACTTACAAAGAACAAGTGTGGCAAACAAAAACTCACTTACAAAAGAATATATAAATAACAAAAGCTCACTTACGAATGACAAATGTGCAAATTATAATATAGCAAAAACCTAATTACTCAATATTGATCTTAAGTAATGTGGAAGAAGATTAAGTGGGATACTCAAACTCCAATGTTGTCCACTTGCCTCGAACTATAGGAACTAGGTTGTTGCAGGTGCTTCCACGGTTGGACAACTTTTATGCTTGGTTGGTGGTGTGAGTTCTCTATCATTTGGCCACTATTTATAGGCCAATATGAGTAGTTGAAAGGTGTAACATTTACTACTCATTTAATGTTTGTT
Organism: Primulina eburnea; assembly: GCF_022965805.1. Taxonomy (NCBI): domain Eukaryota; kingdom Viridiplantae; phylum Streptophyta; class Magnoliopsida; order Lamiales; family Gesneriaceae; genus Primulina; species Primulina eburnea. The sequence goes on along the minus strand of NC_133106.1, from coordinate 30,215,532 downwards.
AATCTCGATTTTAAAGGCATTTAATGGCTATTAATGGTGGTCAATTGCTCAGTAAACTGTCTGTTACAACTCATCTCATTAATGGTAGAGAAATGCTCATTAAACCGACCGTTACGAAACATCTCAATAATGGTGGTCAAATACTCATTAGACAGTCAGTTACGACTCGTCTCAATAATGGTGCCATGGTGGTCAAATGCTAATGAAACAGGCCGTTACAACTCGTCTCAATAATGGTGGTCTTCAAAAATATAGTTTGTACACCGAATCTCTCACTCTTGCATTCACTTCGTACACCACGGAACTTACGAAGTTGCACCGCTGATGCTTAGGTAATTCCAGCATTAATTTTCTAGTTTTTAATGGCTTATAAATTAATTAAATTCAAGAAAAAAAATTTAAATCTTTTATATTTGGTTTTTTCAATTTTGATTTTCTATATTATCAAAATTAAGATTTAGTCTGATATCTTTATTTTTTGTTATTTTGGTAATTTAATTTTTTATTGTAGTTTTGTCATAAAAATGCTTATGATACGTCAGCGACACGTGAAAAATCATCTAAACTTGTTTGATAAGAAATATAAAATACTAAAATTGAAAATTTCGATGTATGTTTGGTTTTATAGTCTAGTTTGCACTTCATTCAGATCATTTCCCGCATATATGTATATGCATTTGCATTTCAGTCGGGCCCCTTTCCCGCATACAAGTTTACTTGTTGTTCTTGCATACGGTAGCTCCGCTTTATATTTGTTGCCTGTTGGTTTGGTGTTGTGGTTGTTGGATGATGGATGTGGAATGAAGATGTGTTTGTATGTGATATTGTGTATTGGAATTCGGGAAGGAAATTTTATGTTGGTTCTTATACTCTAATCCAAATAATCCTACTCATTTCAACAATTTTCAGTAAAACAATATGTTGGTTTAAAAACTCCCCACTCGTAATTATTTTTCAATCGATTCCTTAGCAAAACAAAATGAATCTTTTATGATAAAAGTGGCCTACTGGCCAACTTTATTTGACCATTTTCATTTTTAAATCATAACCAACAAGTATTTACATTGGTGGTCTTAATGCTTACTTCGAATAAAGTCTTACAACAGGGAACTAAATAAATACAAAAATGGAGCTTATTTTTATACCAAAATCAACTTCTGGTTCTCTTGTGGTGTGCATAGCACTCTCATCCTACTTTTTTTCTTTCTTTATTCTTCGTTATCTCGTCCGATGAGTTCATCTCCCCGCTCTTTGTAATTTTTTGAAACATCCACTACTTAAAATGTCAATAAATTTTATTTTATTTTATTTTTTTATAAGCTAAATTTCGAAATTCATAACTTATGCATGCATGCATGCAATACTGCTGAAGATTTATCATTAAAAAATAGATGTAATCCAATGATAGATAAAATACTGCAATTTAAAAAATATCACCGAGTTGACAACACTAGACTTAAGTTAAAAATAAATTAACATGAAACAAGTAAAAATCATCACGACCATCAACATGTCAAAAAAAAAAAGTGTAAAAAAATAATCATGTACACTCCTATATCAAATCATGATGTGCGGAAAATATATGGTCATCTGGTCCACGTGCACAAATTCAGCCCCGCCTACTCAGACTTCGGCACCTCCAGCCTCCCCATCAACATGCTCACCTACATCATTCACACCTAGTGAGCCTAAAGACTCAACACATTTGTCACGATATCACGAATACATATACATAACATGCAACGGCGAAAAGTACTGTAATCAACATACATTTCACGATCTTAAAAGCACAAACGTAAACATGTCGTAATATAGCATAACGTGTCAAAACATGTCTCATCATATCATCATATATGTATACATTTACTTTATTCGAATTCAGATCATTAGTTGTGACTTTCATATCAGATCTATTCGATGGATCCATCTACATATAACTATGGTTAGGGGTGTTCAAACTTCGGATAAAACCGAAAAAACCGAAAATCCAAACCGAAAAAAACCGAACACTAAACCGAACCGAAAACCAAATTTTATAATTCGGATATAAATGTTAAAACCGAAATTAATTTGGTTCGGTTTCGGATTATAAATGTCAAAACCGAACCGACCGAAAAAACCGAAATTTAATTAAATTAATAATGTTATTTTTATTTTATATTATTTATTGAGATGATATTAGTGAATGAAGAATTATTTTGAATAATACTTAATTGATTATTGTTTATATAATTCATTTGTATTTTATATTTAAATATTTTACTAAGAAATCATTTAAAAAGATAATATATTATATTTTATAATATCTTTATATTGTTAATTTAAATAATTGTATCAAAACCGAAATAACCGACCGAAATAACCGAACCATTTCGGTAGAAAACCGAACCGAACCGAAAAAAAATGGTTCGGATATCGGATTATATATTCCGAAAACCGAAAACCGAAATAAAAAACCGAAATAAAAAACCGAAAACCGAACCGAACCGAACCGACCGATGAACACCCCTAAGTCTGTGGTTCCCGGCGACGGGGACATCAGCTACAATATTACTCATCCACTAATCTTTGGCTATATCGTCAGTCACAACCAACTCTCATCCTTCAAAAATATCATCATTTTCATCACTTATCAAAATCATTCACATACGTCTCTTTAAAATCAAGGATGCAACGTATTTTTCATAATTTCATAAAAATTCATATACATGATATTGTATACATTTAAAACATGTTAGATAGTGTTTAAGGCGCTGCCAGGACTTTTAACTGGACCCGGGTGCAAAATGACCATTTTGCCCATAGAAACCCAAATTGACCATTTTATCCCTGGACCTCTAAATTTCGACCCGAAGTCAACAAAACACCTTAAAACACTTCAAAACATAATTATAATCATTTCTTAGTCATAAACTCGAGCTCGTTTCAAAATTATACTATTCAATTTAAAACTTGGACCTGGGACCCGGTTTTAATCTGAATCGACCCAAAACTTAGCCAAATTTTTCCCAACTCGAACCAGGACTTAACCCTACATGACCAGCTTCGAAACCACTCGTTCCAGACCAATTATGAGCCACGAACCACGCCCAAAGGTTGCTGGAAATTTCCAGCGCGTTACAACTTCAAGCCCTAATGCACTAAACTTGCAAACTTTCGACCCTAGGCCCTACCGGCTCGAACCAGCCTTGGACCAACCCTTCCTAGCCCACCTTAGGACCCTCTTGGACCAACCTAACTCGAGCACACAGTCCCATGCATGCTTCTGAACGTGCCAACCCGATCACCCCCATAATGAGCCCTAACCCGACCACCCATGAGATAATGCATTGGATTGGCCTTACAGTCCCAACCAGCAGAGTGCGGGCCATCCTAGACCATGACTCAAACCCACCAAGGTCTGGTCCAGGGCTTGGAACAGCTCCTCACGCCTTCGGCTCCAAAAAAATCCCTCGATCTACACTAAACCGAGCCAACACTACAACAATGCACCGATCGGCCCTCGCTTAACCCATAAAGCTTCGACTCCAGCACTTAAACACCATATTACTTGACGTTTACAGCCCTTTAGCAACGTAAATTGGCAGTACCCTTGCACAAGAATCATAAAAACGTGAGTTGTATGAGTAAACATGCGGATTTCATGACAAACCAAATGCATAAATGATTTAACATGCAAGAACTATAAAACCTTCATACATGGCACGCATATCAGTATATATACAGCATGAATGATGAGAAAAGGATGATACATAGCACGCCTTAATGTTTTTGTGCTAAAAAACTCGAAGATACGCGCGTAGGCTAGCAACAGAGAAGTGGGGAAGAAGCTTGATTGAAACCTTGAGAGAAAATCTAGACTTGCAGCTGAAGAGAGCTTCGAAAAGGTGATTGCTGCTATGAGGTGGGCGGCAGAATGGATTAGGTTAAGGTTAGGGTTTTATGGTGTAGGGTTTAAGTAGAAATTAACACACTAATGGGCCTTAATTACATTTTAAAAAGAATAAAAATGGTTTTGAGTTCATTAAACATTAAAACAAATACATCCAGCCCAATAACACTCCCGAAAAATATTTCGTTTAGATATATTTTGAGAAAATATTGTCTGAACCCTCGAGAATTCCATTGATTAGCTAACTTTTGTGTACCGGTTAAAGAGATGTCCGGACGAGTAAAAATACCCACCAAAGTCCATTTTTCAAAAAATACACTTAAAAACACAGCATATTAAATAATTAAAATTAATTATTCAATATAAATATTTTACCTGATTATCCTCGTCTCTGTTACCCATTCGAGCACGAAATGCAACTTAAAACCTTAATGCACGAAACTTTAAGATACTCATGCAATAACACCTAACCATGTAATATTCATGCATTAAATACATAAAAGTCATTAGACACATATTTTAAGAAAATCCCCAGATTGGATGCAGTCAAGTTACGTTGTTAGAGTAGGTGCACGTCGAGCCAAGTGTTGGCCGACTGTTCACGATGAAACTCTTTGTATAAACGATCTTTATTTTAATAATATTTGAATTTATTAATTTGGCGCATCTTTATCTTTATACCCATGCTAGTTGCATAGATAAAGTCCTTGAATGTACAAATAGTAGAAAGAATATGAGATGCTCATATGATGAGTATCATGAAACTCATATTTGGAATACTGTATATTCTAAACCGTTCCTAGTCGATTCAGCCGCCACTAAGAAGGATAAAGGCCGCTCGAGTTAGAGACTAGTATCTGCGATGTGAGTACCATGTTTCATTGGTAGGGGACATTGTGATGTCCGAGCATGCAGATAGGTGCTCCTTGTAGAGTGCACTGAACAACCCTCTATAAAGAACTTTCCAAGTGGTTCTCACTTATGGAGTGGAAAAGTCCTAGTTTATGGTTGTACACCATTAGTCCTTATGACCCAGGACAACATTGAGACTCTATGTGCTAGCGTTTCACTTTGACTTGTTTACCGACTCTTATGGGGTCATCAGGTGGCAAGGTTGGGTGTTACGGCGAAACATATAGGAGTCGATGCATTGTAGCCGGGGATTCACCGCTTACCTACGGGTATGGATATCCTATGTGTTTTTTCATGTATGTGTGGGTTGAAATCTCTGATCAGAGTATGGTGGTAATTATGAAAGGGGTTTCATAGATTACACCATCGATGCAACCACAACATGACACATAGTATCGATTCATTGACAACTCTCGATAAACCAATAGTTGTCGAATCGGTCGGGATATATGAGTTGAAGGGACCGTACTGTACGCTAACCATAATTGAATGGTTCTTGCAGGCACTATCATGTGATACCTAGGGAATCACGTTAGCGATGCTGCTAGGCGTTTAACGTGATTGGTTGGGTACTAGCAGACTTGAGTTCTGACGTTCTTACTATCAAGGAGTTGATAAGTAAGAATGGAGCAATTGGGGTATGCTCGAATAAGGACATGTTTAGTCCGAATCACATAGAGATGTGAACCCACGGCTAGTTGTATCAATGAACCATTGAGGGCCACACAAGTACTAGCTTTGTAAATCCCGATGAGAAGTAAAATAGTTCAATGTGTTGAACGGCTTATAAATGTGTTTATAAGCGTAAAGAAAAATAGAAGTATGACTTCTAAGAGAGAAATATAAATTTTAATTTATGGAAATGTTCCTAGATTAAAATTTGGACAAGTGAATAATGTATTTGAAAATTGTGATTTTCATAAACATTATTATGGACTAAATTAAATTAATTCAAGTGTTGAATTAATTAAACACTAGTGGACCTAGTAGAGTCTAAATAATTAAATTAATTCAAGTGTTGAATTAATTAAATAATATTGAGTCTTGTAGAGCTCAATTAAAATAATTATTTAACTAGTGGGACTTGAGTAAAATCAAGTAATATTTAATTAATCTCAAATGTGTTTGAGATAATTAAAATTTAGTCCATGGTTTTTAATGTGTTAAAAACCATATAATATATGTGTAACATTCTAGGGTTTGCATGCTTGGGGAGGTGAAGGGTTGGAGACTAGGCATGCAACTTTTTGTTGCTTTTGAGGCTTGCTTTTCTCTCAACCTAGACTCAACTTCTCTCCTCATTCTACTACACAACTTGGCCAATTTTTCTCCCTAGAGTTCTCTCAAAATTTTTCTTTTCTTTGTTCTTCATTTTTGTTGGAGAATAAACCCTTCTCTTTGATAAATCCTCAAACTTTTCTAGTGCAATTTTTGAGGGGGTTTACCTTACTAGTGGTGGGCCTTATTTTGAAGGAAAGGGAGTTGGAGGCTTGTAGATCTTCAACCTTGAAGAGCTTTGTTGTTTACCAGTGGCAGTCCTCTTGGATGTTATGTATGCCCACAAAGTTTCTGCTAATAGCCGTAGCCAATCCTTGGGATTCTCTTATGTCATTTTTGTATAATCTTTATCAAAATTTTGTTCGATGCTTCAGAATGCCGTTGGATTGTGGGTAATGAGAGGATGAATTTCTCAATTCGATTCCATATTCTTCCGCAAATTCCCTCATATCTGAACCCGTGAACATTGTTCCTTGATCTGTGGTTAATGACATTGTAATTCCAAATCTATAAAATGATATTATCTTTCACATAGTTAATGGCATCCCCTTGTTCCGCTTTCTTCAAAGGCATTGTTTCTATCCATTTAGTGAAATAATCCATTGCCACGAGGTTAAACGAGTGGACTTTAGATGATGTTGGGTAAATTTTTCCTATTAGGTTCATGGCCCAGCCTTTGAATGGCCATGGTTTGACAACGTTGTGCAGCTCATCCGTCAAATTCTTTGGATTTTTCCGTGCCTCTGACATGGTTGGCTTCACTTAGCATATTTGATGCAATTTTTCAAAATAGATGACCAATAATAGACATACCTTCTTATCAACCATCGCATCTTCACTCCCGATTAGCGAGCGTGGCAAGTGAAAAAATACATCAATTTGTGTAAATAAATTAAAATCTAACTTCTAAAAATCACGACGATTATAAACACTAAATTTAACTGTTCGTTATAGTCTTTTAAACAAATACAACATTAAAACGAACGAAAAGACAATAGAACTTGATGAAACAAACTTCCAAAATGATAGTGTTTCAACAAATTAGTAGAAAATTACAAAAGCATGAAAAATATAACAAAATATTGCTACAATATGTACGATGATGCAAAAATATGACTGAAAAAACTTGACTAAATCTATGATAATTCTCCAAGTAGTTGTCTTGAGTTTCTGCGATTTGTGTTGTGTGTTTTCTCTGTTCCGGCGATTGCCTCTTTTTATTCACTACGTGGTGTAGTTTCTTCCACTCTTCTCATGACTCATTATCTGCACATGATTATTTCCTATTATCTCCTCAATTCTGCACGTTGTTTGATCTACTCAAATAGATTTTTATTTAATTAATTTTTTATCTGATCTATTTCTTCCATTTATCTTCTTGAAGTTAATTAAATTTTGGACCTATTTAAAATATAGGCCCAACACACTCATATTATAAACCTATCGTATTATCAATAAATGATTACGAGAATTCTAAAGTCAAAAGAAAAAAAAAACTATGACCGTCGGTAAAAAAATACAAGCTATGACCATCACTAGTCTATTACTGACATTTTATTTTCTCAATAATTTTTTTTTCTTTTAAATAGAATTAATATGGACCATTTTTTTTTTACACAATATGGATTTCTCTTATTCAAAAGTTTGTGAGTCGGTCTCATGTGAGACCATCTCACGGATACTAATCTGTGAGACGGATCAACCCTATTCATATTCACAATAAGAAATAATACTCTAAACATAAAAATTATACTTTTTCATAGATGACCCAAATAAGAGATCCATCTCACAAATTCCACCCGTAAAACCGTCTCACTAAAATTTTTGCTAAAATTTGAATAAACCAAAGTAAAAAATATCATATCATATCCACATTCACACAAAAATTTCAAATAATCCAAGGGAAAATTCTTCATATAAAACAGAAAAGCCATTACATTTCATTCACTTTCTTGATTCTAACAATTTCCAACCAAAGAAACCAAAACAACCCAGAAAATCACACACACATGCCGCCTCTATCTTAAGCTCTCTCACCCCGAATCCTCCTCGCTAACTGAATATCCTTAGGCATAATGGTGACCCTTTTAGCGTGAATAGCGCACAAGTTCGTATCCTCGAACAGACCCACCAGATAGGCCTCTGCAGCTTCCTGAAGTGCAGCCACGGCGGAGCTCTGGAAGCGAAGGTCGGTCTTGAAATCCTGGGCAATCTCCCTCACAAGCCTCTGGAATGGCAGCTTCCTGATGAGCAGCTCAGTGCTCTTCTGATATTTCCGGATCTCCCTCAGAGCCACCGTCCCCGGGCGGAATCTGTGAGGCTTCTTCACGCCTCCAGTGGCCGGGGCGGATTTCCTCGCCGCCTTCGTTGCCAGCTGCTTCCTGGGTGCCTTCCCGCCTGTGGATTTCCTTGCCGTTTGCTTCGTACGCGCCATCTATGGGGATTTCTGGGGATGAAAAATTAATGGGATTTCCTGCTACTGGCGAATGAAAATGGTGACGTTCCTTAAGATTTTGGCTGGAATTTAAAGGTGAAAATTGAGGGAATTGGGGATTCTCTTTAGGGAAACGGAGAACCCGGGCTGTTGGATTGGATTTGCGTGGACGGTCTTGATTGCGATCCGAGTGTTTAGTTGAATAGCCAATGGAAAACGATATTCTGTGGGTATGTTACATATGATTTTCACCGTTGATTGTTCTGTGTTTGATGGTTTGGATTGATAGAAGTAAAACTTCTTGATTCTACTAACGGGCTCGCTTTAACAATTTACTACTTATTACTCGATAGAAAGGCAACAAGCAGGGATGTAAATGAATTAAATTGTCTGTGAATTTTTCGAAGTTCGATTCGATAAAAATTTGTTTGAGCTCATTTAATGAGGTCTGTTAATATAAACAAATCAAGCTCAAATTTTACAATATTCGGCTCGTTAACCCGTGAACATGTTCATTAGTAAGTTCAATAGTCATCTTTTAGATGAAAAAATAATAATTTTGATATATGATTTATTGATTTAACACGTTATTGATGAAATATATAAAAAAAATTAAAATTATTTATTATAATAATTTTTCAAATTTTAATAAGAATGTTATATTTCTCTCTAAATATATAATTTATTTTTTAATGAAGATTTAAATGGATAATTCATATTTATTAAGTTCGTTTAGGCTCGATAAAAGTTTGAATAAGCTTGTGAACTGATACGAATCCTCGTACGAATGAAAGGCAAGCACGAATATAGAAATCGCACCCTCAATTCAATAACAAACAAGGAACGATTATTTTGTCCCGATCTTTTGAAACAAGTAACGATTTTGGGATATTCACCTCTAAGCGATTATAACTTAACAACAAATATCCACGATAAAACAATTGAATTTCAAACGAACCTTCAAAGAACTTGTTTTGACAATCCGTGCGAGTCGACAAACGCCACAAAGATGCAATCTTTGATATGTTTGATTTTGATAAACACAAAGCACAAGCCTTGCAAATTGAGAGAAAATCTCCAATAATTTGTTATAATCTGAATTGGTTCGTTCTTCATTCATATACATTGAATATATAATAATCAATACATGAAAAGTAGTGCACAAAGTCATAAAGAAAGTTGTGAAAAAATTCTACACGGAACTGGACCGCGGGTGCGCCGCAGACTGGACCGCGGGTGCGGTCAGGCTTCGGAAAAAAAATAAAAACATTTTTTTTTTAAACATGACCGCGGGTGCGGCCCTGTTTTGAGCGCGGGTGCGCTAGACCTTCGGCAATTGCACTTGAATAACATTCCAAAGACCTCCAATACCATTTTCATGATTCCCAACCTCCTCTAATTTAGACATCCAACTTGTTGGACTTCCTTGATAGCTCATCATGAGTCCTTGAAGTGCATCATTAAACTTCTTGCTTCTTCCCTTTGTTATATGTCCTTCAGGCATTCTTTGTTGAACTCCATCACTTGCTTGAATATGATTGATTCATCATCTTTTATCACAATCAAGCTTGAAAGTCCGAAGCAACAACGCATCTTAAATCTTCCCCCAAACATTTGCACACGGTGCCTAACCAGAATCATATCATACCCCCCCTTCTTCAAAAAGATTGTCCTCAAATCTTGTCTACCTATACAAAAACGAAGCAAGTTAGTAATAACAAGAAGTATATTATCAATATGCTTACCTTTAAGCTCAAGATTGTAGACGTTTTCATTTACTCGCTCCATCAGCACTAGAAACCACAACTTCACGGTCGCCTTCCATATGTATTCATCAACCTCAACAGACATCAAATAACAAATCACACCAAATGATAAAATATCACTAAGGATCACAAATATCAGATTCCTCCCCTTCTTAGACCTAGTTAGCAACATAACGAATTCCATACACTTGTTCGACCATATTTCACTAGGAATAAGATGTAATTGATGCAACACATAAAAATCAAACTTAGATGCTCTTTCCCCATATCCAATGCACCCTTGACTACACCACTTAACATACTTCTTCATATGCAACCAACACATATAATCATGCATTTTATCAAAGATAAATACACCACTATATGCATCACCAGTACATAACTCATGTAATGAATTTAGAATGAACAATTTATCCTTCTCAAAATTGTATTCATTATTTTCATAAAAAATTTTACGTGCAATGCATGTTTCACAATTCCAATCAATATACCTTCTCATATGCAACCATACTAAAATTTCATGCATCATATCTATGGCTCTAGTTACTTCATGGCTACCAATCAAACAAATGTCATGTGCTTCAATATCAAGTAACAACTCATGCAATATGTTATTTATCAAATCACTACGATATGCTTCACCATCATATAATTCATTCAATGAATATAACATGAACATTTTATTCTCCTTAAAAATACATTCATCATGAACATAGAAATTATCATGCTCATCCTTGCGCATCTCAAAACCAACAAACAAGCATAAATCATGCAAATAAAACACACTAAATATATGATCCATGTAATCTTCACAACCATCACAAATCAAATATAAATCATGGAAATAGGACACGTCACATGTACTATCAATGCATTATATTATCTCATCACAAAAATCTAAGTCTAATGTATATAAACCCTTGTAGTAAACAAACCCCATCAATTTTGTAAATCGTGAGACGTCAAAATTCAGAATAGGTACATGCAATTCATCCATGGTCTCAAATTCATAACAATCAAGGAATAAGGATAAATTTACATCCGGCCCCTTAACCACAACTTTGCAACTCGCTCTACACATTCTTGAAAACAAAACGACACAAAATTAAAATAAGGAAGCAAATCATACCTCTCAGTCGTTGCAGTGGTAACTACCCTTACCTCACGGTGATTTCTCTTGACATCATATGGGTCGTCCCATTGCATTCTCACACCATCAGCATTTTCTTTCCTCTTCATCATGTTATCACAATAATCCTGCAAAGAATAATTAACATCGCTCGGGATTGAACCGGCTATATCATCACAATGACAATAAACCACTTTGTACAAAGGTACTTTAAAGGGTTTATTCAAAAATACATAATTATCAACCTCACTCTTTTTACTCTTTTGGACCTTAAATTCATTTTTTCTTTCTTTTTCTTTGGCCTCTTTTTCTTTTTCATCTTTTCTCTCTTTTTTATTTTCTATGGCCATCTCATTCTTTTGTTCACTCTTTCTTTCGGTCATTTCACATTTTTTTACACTCATTTCAATAAACTTCAATTGATCATCAAGAATTTCTTTTCGTTTCAATTGATCATAAGAAATATGTTTTTCTTCTAATGTTTTGAGCAACAAAGTTTCTTCTTGCCTATTCTCCTCCTCCTTAATAGACAAATCACACATTTCTTTACCACTCAATGATTCACTTTCCACTATACACAATTTAACATCATTAGACTCATCAACTAGTGGAATACTATCATCAACAATTATCTCAACCACAACCTCAAATTCAGGTTCTTCTACAACATCATCCTCCATTCGAGATTCAAACTCACTCACAACATCACCCTCCTTTGAGAATTACGCTCAATTGGCGATTTTATTATGGTCACCTCGTCACGTGGACATTGACTGATATCATGCCCGACCTCAAAACACCAACAACATATAACATCTCAAGTACTAGAAATTGAGTTTTTAAATGTACCTTGATATTCATATTTGCTAGATTCACATCTCCGACCACCTCCTCTATCCTCCTCACATCGCCTATCATCATCATGATGTAAATGCCATGTTCTACTTCTTTCAACTCCACTACCTCGACTACGCTCATCAACATGCCTATCATGCATCGCCTCTTCTTCACAACCCATACATTTTTTTCGTAGAGGCTTAAACTCCTTCTCCCACATTTTATCCAACCCTCTCAACATTTTTTGAAATTGACGATCGTCAACCATTATACCTGCAAGAAAAGGTTAGCATAAACAATAAAAGATAAGTTTTCTCACCACGAATCCTCACTGATCACTCCAATGGAAATTCACTCGACTCACTTTTTTTTTCACTACAAAATACTCACCGGTCACTCCAAAGAAATAACGATGGCACTCAAGTGTTTTTCACTCGAATTTGATAGTTCTCTCAAAGGTGTGCTCAATCTTTGTACTTGTATATCAAACTAACAAGATTCAACTTGTGGACACTTGCAACTGTCTCACTTGGACTGCACAAAATAAAGAACACTAGAATAACGTAGCTCTTACAACAATACAAAGGATAACACGGATCTGAAAACAGAATCGAATTTTTAGAAAGATCTTGAATAACAACGAACAGATAACACAGATCTGAAAACAGAAACGAAGAAATGACACAGATCTGATAACAGAACGAAATTTATGTTTTTCTTTTCTTATATAGAAAGATTTGACAATAGAAACGAAAGGATATCACAGATCTGATAACAGAACGGATATTTTTTTTATTTTTAGACAGATTTGAAAATAACAACAACAACGATAACTTACTTGAATTCAATGAGCCAAAGCTCTGATACCAAATGATACGAATCCTCGTACGAATGAAAGGCAATCACGAATATAGAAATCGCACCCTCAATTCAATAACAAACAAGGAACGATTATTTTGTCCCGATCTTTTGAAACAAGTAATGATTTTGTGATATTCACCTGTAAGCGATTATAACTTAGCAACAAATATCCACGATAAAACAATTGAATTTCAAACGAACCTTCAAAGAACTTGTTTTGACAATCCGTGCGAAGAACAATCGACAAACGCCCGAAAGATGCAATCTCTGATAAGTTTGATTTTGATAAACACAAAGCACAAGCCTTGCAAATTGAGAGAAATCTCAAAAACTTTGATATATCATTCAATTATTTCGTTCATCAGTCATATACATTGAATATATAATAATCAATACATGAAAAGTAGTGCACAAAAGTCATAAAGAAAGTTGTGAAAGAATTCTACACGGAACTGGACCGCGGGTGCGCTGCAGACTAGACCGCGGGTGCAGTCAGGCTTCGGAAAAAAAAATTAATTTTTTTTTTAAACATGACCGCGGGTGCGGCCCTGTTTTGAGCGCGGGTGCGCTAGACCTTCGGCAATTGCACTTGAATAACATTCCAAAGACCTCCAATATCATTCCCATGATTCTCAACCTCCTCTAATTTAGACATCCAACTTGTAGGACTTCCTTGATAGCTCATCATGAGTCCTTGAAGTGCATCTTTAAACTTCTTGCTTCTTCCCCTTGTTATAGGTCTTTCAGACATTCTTTGTTGAACTCCACCACTTGCTTGAATATGCTTGATTCATCATCTTTTATCACAATCAAGCTTGAAAGTCTGAAGCAACAACACATCTTAAATCTTCCCCCAAACATTTGCACACGGTGTCTAACCAGAATCATATCATGAACCATGAATATATTCGTTAAATAAAGCTCGAGTTCGGTTCGATTATAAACGAGTCAAGTTCAAACGTTCAAAAGTTCGGCTTGACTCGATTACATCCCTAACAACAAGCGTAGTATATGTTCTACAAAATATAATAATATTATTTTCAAAAAAAATATAATATATATATATATATATATAGTATCATATTTTTATTGAATATCATTATGTAAAGAAATAAATTTCTTTCTGGTTTTTCTCAGTATTCATCTATTATGAATGTTTATCGGACCAGATCAATATGACATCTTACAATATTGGTTCGTTTAGTATCCCCCAATCCGGAACCAGTTAACTTGGTCCGAAACCGGTTGGTAACATCCCTTCCATCTATAAAAGAGAGCAATAATATCTTGTAATTTGTATTTTTTTGACTTCTCAACAAAACTATACTTGCAACTTGTATCCCCTTGGCCAAAAGAGAATCAAGAAAATATAGGGTGTCAGTAATGTAATGGGGTGGGTGGTGCTCATTTCTCATCTTGGTCAGTTCCATCAGCAAGCTTAGTGTCCACTATCGAGAGGCCAGGAGTCGTGCATAGCCATATTTGACCGGGTATAGTACGAATACATGAACGAGTATCTTTGCATGTGAGAAACATATAAAATAAGGTTGAAATTTACTATTCTCTACAATGTAAAGTGTAAGCTTAATCGTGATCTTGTTCCACTAAAATGTCTGTATTTGATTCGATTACATTTTGTTATGCACCACGGGTTTATATATATATATATATATATATATATATATATATATATATATATATATATATATATATATACTCGCATGACAGTGTGGTACTTGACAGGGTGGTACTTTTATTTAATGATTTATATTTTTTTGATTTAATTTTTCATTATGTAAATTATTAACTTAATTAAAATTAAGAAATAGCTCATTATTGAATTGTGAATTTTTTTTGGTGTCTTATTAATTGTTTGGCAAAAACTTGTGTGAGACGGTCTCACGGGTTGTATTTGTGAGACGGGTCTATTATATGGGTCATCCATAAAAAAGTATTACTTTTTATGCTAAAAGTATTACTTTTTATCGTGAATATAAGTAAGGTTGACCCGTCTCACAGATTAAGATCCGTGAGACGGTCTCATATGAGACTCACTCTAATTGTTTTTATTGTGTCCTCTTTAAAAAGATTAATTTCTAAATCTCTTTATTTGTCACTGTTAGCTAGAACTTGTGTGTTTTAAATAATAAAAAAATTGCAACCAACAATTTTTTGCGGTTTTCATTTATACATTACTTGAATAAAACACGGTAAAAGATCATTATGATTAGAGCTGTCAATTTGTGTTGGGTCGTCCGGTTAGCCCAATCTGCCAAACAATTTAAGTGGTTTGTGTTGAAATTTTGTCAACTCATTTTAAGGTTGGCCTAAATGAGCCCGCGAGTAGAGCAATTGAAATTTTAGGTACAATAATTGTTCTTGTTACTGGGTAGAGCAATTGAAATTTTGTTTGAGCTGTTGTACTGTTTAAAACATTTAAGTTGCACTGTTATCACCATCTATAATTTTTACTAAAATATTAAATGTTGAATCCTACAATTGACATCAGAGTTAAGATCAAGAGTTTGATTTTCACTGATTGCAATGAATGTAATTATCAAGAGAGAGATTTTTTGGTACAATAATTGTCTCTGCTGGGTAAAGCTATTGAAACGTCGCGATTGAGCTGTTGTATGATTTAAAAATCTAAATTGCATCATTACAACCAGTTATAGTTTTTGGTAAAACATCAAACGCTCGATTCTATATTATTCGATTGTAAAACTAGAAGAAACAAGTTGCTTCAACTTTTATTTTGGAATGGTCCCATACATTTTAATCGATTTTTAAATTTGAAAGCATTATATCGTTTTGATATATTGTTACAGATTAAATAACAACTGAATTTTCAAATTGAAGAAATACACAATATAATTCATCTAAGTATTATTAACTAAAACATTTAAATGAAATATTGGATTTTTCGATCTCAAAAAAAAATAAATAAACAAAGTTTGATAATTAAGTGAGAAATGAGATTCTCAAAGAAAATTATAATCGTCACAATGAAATATTGTACATACATGCATCTATCACTGTAGTTTTGTAACTAAAAGGTCAAGAATTTTTTCCACCTATTATTTTTACGGGAAATTGGCTTTCAGTCCCTAGCCGTCGATTAAGACAATGAATTAGAATATATATATTCACATATAACAAATATATTTACTATAAAACAATAGATAAAATTATTTTCTAGACATGATTTTTTTTTTTTATAGATTTTACAATGAAATTGAGAAGATAAAAGAGAAAAAATATTAACTATTTTGGGTTATACAAAAAATAGAAAGGGACGAAGAAGTATCGTTTTCATACAACGAATTCAGTTTTCAAATTAAATGTATTATACCAAAAAGTTATATTTACTATTCAAACTATATAAAAGCAATATATTTTCTCAAAACAAGGATACACAAATTATTTCATGAAGATTTATAAACAGTTAAAATAATTAAAGATATAATTATCTGGAGTTAATATCAATATGATATTAGTAATTTAATTGTGCTCATATACTTTATGAGTTAATATGAAATATTAAAATAAGTGTCATAAGAGTCGGTAAAAAAATGATTTATTGTCAAAAATATTATTATTATAAATTTCAAATAAATGACAACATTTAATTAATTTTTTCCGTACTCAATACTTTTATATGTTGGTTGTTATAACAACAATATGCAGTTTATATGTTATTAACTGTAAGTGTCTAATAAATTAAAGATGACTATGAAAGTAGAAACATCCAATAGCAATGATAGTCATTTTACGTAAAAGAGAAAAATAGCCAACAACATTGTAAATAAAAAAAATTGGAGACCATTGATTGCCCAAAAAAATGTAACGATTGTAAAATATAATAAAATACATGTATTTTTTGAGAGAATATGACAAATAAAAAAGAAAACAATATGATAATTAAAGAAAAAAGATATGAGAAAGAAATTGAGTAATCCAATTTTTTTAAAAGATTAAACAAATTTTTATCCAAATTAGTTACACATAAATAATTAACATGAATTGTCAAAATTTAAAATATTATTGGCATTATCTTTTGTTGAGTTAACTAATTTTGTTTCGAATTCTAATTACTCCAACAAAAGTTTCGCACGTGGAAAATCCAAATAACCGAAAATATTCATCAACCTCTAATCTTATGTTAACCACCCCATATATAAATAGAAAATATTCATCAACCTCTAATCTTAAAATACATCAAAATCCGAATAACCGAAAACCGTAACGGGTCATTCTTACATGATATATCACATTGAAGTTAGAAAGATAAAAGATCTGGATTCGAGACATTCGGTTTCAGCCAATACTCGATGTTTTTTTCTGTATCCTTAACTTGAAATAGTAAAGAGTAAGCAATTGGAAATGAAATGGAGCTTAGTGGGGATGGAGGTAAGGGTAAGGAGGAGCATTAGAGGGTCCACAGAACCAAACCCACACAAATTTTCTCAAGAATTTTGTGGTCGTTCGGACATGCAATCAGGTGGGAATTGGACCACATTTAGTCCGATCCACGTAAGGGCCTCTCGTCTCCCTTTCTTGCTCGATTCGGTTGTACGTACAAAATCTGCACCTAACCCCTTGCCACTAGTTCAAAATCTCAAATACAGATAACCTCTTTTGTGACGGGAGTGTCTTATTTGGAGGAGTAGGTGAATGCTTGATCAATAGTCAAGAATTTGATTCTTTTTACAAACATTTTCTCGGGTGAACATGTAACACATGATTAATTTTGTCCAGTACGTTTTACCTGACTAGCGTGGTTTGCATACTATTACGTTAGTCCGGAAGTTTATCTAGTGCACATCGAAATGCAAACGAATTGATCCTCATCCAACAAACAATGTTTTCTGAGTTGTGTTAATGTTTTGACGTCAGAAATAAGCTCCAATTATTTCAAAATATATATACCGGCGCGACTGTATTTGAACATCAATTTATTTTAATTAAATCCTAATTTTATCATCTTAACTAGTGATCGATGTCTTTATTCGGAAATAGAATATATATAAATTACAAAATATATGAATGCCATAATCTTATATTTCATAAATCATACATCCAGTTCCACTTGCTGGCATCCAAAATGATCATTCTACCCTTAGCGCCACCGCAATCTAAACAAGACTTCTACTCCAATTAGGTTCCAAAGGCATGCTTGATATCCCAACTTAACTCTTCCTCAGAAGCATTTCTTGATCCTAATATTCAAACCGTTCGATCTATAGTCTCTGCTTCGTCAAGCACTTACATTTTGCGCGATTATCAGAGAGCATCTGTGAAGTTCATAAATCCCGAAAAATTGGACAAGAAAATAGTGAAAACAAATGGATTTTGTCAAAAAATATGAAGTTCTTGAATTTAAAGTCACTCTAGATGTCTACCTTTACTTCTGTCTGAAGATCCTTAATGTAATCAACAGCTAAATCCAACATATCTGATGTATTCGTTTGCTGCACGGATCGATCAAAACGTAAAGAAACGCGGCGTGGTTTTATTAGCATTTAGTGTAGGGAAAATTTGGTGTACCTTATCCATATTGGGAACAAGTTCTTGCAATTTCCTCATACGCTCACTGATCTTGGTTCTTCTAACCTGAAATAATTTAATCAAGATTTACGAAAAAACGAAAAGCTTGACACTTCGAACGTCATTTTTATCTAAGAAATCGTTACTCTTTCAGCAATGCTTCGAGGGTGTGTAGCACAGCCCCTTTTCGCTCTGATTCTACAAGGTACCGAATCTTGCAACAGCTTTTCCATCGCAGATATTTCGGCAGAACTTTTCGGTAAACTTAGGTGATGAGACAACAGAGTCGTGGGACGGTTTCTGATTCCGGTGTTCTGCTGATTACAATTCATGATTTAAACATCATAGGATGGAAATAGTCTGAAAAAGAAAGACAAGGAAGGGTCTGAATCACAATACAAGAACCTGGTCATCTGAGGTATTCACACTCTTGTTTGCTTTGTGGAAACTATCGGACATAATCTCTGAGTCGTCCCATGAGGTAACGGAGAAACGTCCTTGAATATATTCGTCATAATCAGCGCGGTTATCGTCAAAATGGGTGTCACCTGGACAGTTATCTCCGAGGCCGTTGCTCGAAACTTCAGATATTGGAGCCATGATTCCTGAAGAAAAAGAAGGATGCATTGAAGAGAAAAGTGGTGATGTTTCTGCCTTAAGCCCAAGATTGCCTATTCCTCTCGTTGTAAAGAACTCTGTCAAAGTTTAATCCGTTCCGAAAACTCAATTTATAAAACATTTGCTTCTGTTTATCAGATGGAAGCTACAAAAATTTATTAAGACACAACCGAAAGAAATTTTTTCCTGTATGATAATTTAGAAAAAAGACAAATTACGGGTTGGAATTTTTTTTTTTTGAATAAACTTCTGTTGAAAAACCTGCCATAAAAATTGCCAAATGAGCCATAACAAAGCAAAAAACATTACCATTTTCTATATTTATGCTAGCAAATAGTCCAGCTGGTGAACTGCTATGTCGGATGAGATTTGAGCCCCCGCCGACGCCACCACTGATGCAGCCTCCGCTGCCACCGCTTTCCATCTTGATCTGCGCGACTCGATTCGAGCTAATGGGACCTAGTAACCTGTTATACGAATTGTCCATGACAGAATTTGCAACTTTGGAGCTATGATTCTGATACATCAGCTGAGAAACTGTCGAATAATCACAGCTTTTCTGCCTCTGCAACTGATTAGATTCTGTCTCCTTCCTAGGTGGCAGAAACGGAGGATTCGCTTGAGATTGTGACTGTAAATGCAACTGCTGTTCTTGAATACTGTCCGAAGAATTCATGAATCTGGAGAAGATTCTCTGTGTCTCAGGACTAGAAGCCCGGAGGTTGAAAATCTGCTCCAAATCCTCCGTTTCCAATACGCCATGGCCGGAAGAATCGTTTCTGTTCAAAAGGGTGGCAAAATATGAACTCGGAGCAGATCGATACCGGGTTAATCCAGAGCCTGTTTGCTGCTGCGTCTGCATATTTTGCTGGAACTGCTGCTGTTCTTGCGGCCGCTGATGATTGTTCATCAAATTGAAGTTTCAAAACTCGGCTAAAAAACAGAAGAATTATATTGGAGGGGAAAATTCAAAGAAAACCCAAAAACGCAAGAGTCGAAATCAAGATTCCGAGTCCCTCAGATCTCACATGCATTGGGATTTTCTATATAATCAATCACAATACCCAAAAAAAAAAAAAAATAGTCCGCATATCATATACATATATATTCCAAGAATCTATCTATCGACGATCCATCAATATATATAAACCAATGGAAACAAGATATTGGAGACGAAATGATTGAAATGAAGATAATAAGATAAGAACACCATCCACAAATTAAAGAAAAGGGAATATATAGAAATCAAATTCAGACAGCAAAAGCCAGAGTACTTCTTTTAACAATATAATCATGATCCATAGAAGTAGTGGAACTTTTTTGTGCAATAACTTAATTCTTTGTTGGAAAAGTGTCTCCAAATACAGAGTTCAGAGTGGAGGAGAAGTGGAGATTGTGGTTGTGGCAGACTGGTGATGGCCTAATGGGTTTCTTGTGTGATAGAGAAATAGAGAGATGAAAATGGTGTAGCCAATGGGAACTCAGAAATCCAGTGATCACAGCTTTTCTTTTCTGTTCTGTTCTTTTCTTTTTTTTTTTCTTTTTAAATTTCCCCCGTTAATGAAGCATTGAAATTTCTCTACATTTTTAGCCCTTCCTCGTTGTACTTTAGCTTCACATAGGCCCACATCAGGGAGAGACTGGAGTGTAGATAGTATACTTTTATTGTAATTTTCACCTCGTCGCATTTAAGTTTGAACCCGAAACATCGTCTAAAACTTGAGAGGTTGATACAGATGACTTGTAAGTCATCTGCATCTCCTCGTACTCATGGAAAAAATTGCCTAGACATTCTAAAATCTCGAGAATTTTGTATATATTTTGCTCGCGTCCTCTAGCCGTCTTTTGGATCTTTATGGTTATTTTTGTTGATGAAACCAGAATTTGGAGACAAAAAAATCGACATTACAGTGTAGGAAAATGTTCAATTGTTTAATAATTGCCCCATCACTGTTTCAAAGTTTCGCAAATATATTTTATTGTCGGAAGCATAAATTAGTTACTTGCCTCGGTCTCCCCTTCGGCAGGCATGATTACTTGCGTTTTAGCTGATGGGTGTTGACTATATCAAATTATTTTATTTCAAATTTCTTTATCCTCTATGATGTAAAGCAAACAAAGTTTATTATTTTTAACAATATCATACTAGAAGTTTGTTCTTATAATTCAATTTTTATTTAGTATGTTTGATTTTCGTATAAAATTAAGCGAGAAAATAGGAAAAATCTCGTAAAAAAGCCATGTAGTAAATCAAGAATGGCATCTTTTAATTAAATTTTCATTTAAACTTCATATATTCTATCAATTCGATTTTTTTTTTAAGTTAATTGACGAGCTCAAATAAAGATAATAATAAAAATAAATAATTTGGTCAAATATTGATACAACCAAACTCCCTCGTTGTTGAGGGCAAAAACTTGTGTGAGACGGTCTCACAGATCGTATTCGTAAGACGGATCTCTTATTTGAGTCATCCATGAAAAAGTGTTACTTTTTTATGCTAAGAGTATTACTTTTTATTGTGAATATCGGTAAAGTTGACCCGTCTCACATATTATGATCCGTGAGACGGTCTCACATGAGACACACTCTAGGGTGAGTTGCCTATAAACTAAATTAATGACTCAGATTTTTGTCAATAGGATTATATTTATCATACACCAATAATTTGTAGATATCACGAATCCATAAAAAGTAGGTTTCTTGTGAGACGGTCTCACGAATTTTTATCTGTGAAACGGGTAAACCCTACCGATATTCACAATAAAAGTAATACTCTTAGCATAAAAAATAATATTTTTTCATTGATTACCCAAATAAGAGATCTATATCACAAAATACGACACGTGAGACCGTCTCACACAAGTGTTTGCACATCATAAAATCTACAAATATTAATAAAACAAATACCCATTCATTCCCTTTATTATCGGAGTTTCACAATGGACATCTTATTTTATTATTTTTTTAAAAAATATGAGTATTGAAAACAACCGAGAAGTCATCCAAGATGTTTTTACCCAAAATCTTTTGTGAGATTGTTTCAAGTGTTAATTTTATGAGACGAATTTTCAATTAATCTGACTCATAAAAAATATTATGTTATACGTTCAAAGAATTATTTCAGGATCATTCCATATTCAGTCACTCATTTTATGTCATATTCTCACTTTAGTCCTCTATTTTACAATTGTCCCGAATTGGTCCTTCATTTTCATTTGTTTTTCATATTTGGTCCTCCTGTTATTTTGACGGCTAAAATGGAAGGAATTGCGTGGATAATTCCCTAATTTGTCCCCCATTTAGTCATATTCTCCCATTCGGTAGCTCAATTTTCAATTGTCCCGACTTAACGACAAATACGAGTTTTAGCGGTATGACATCAACATCGCTGATTAAAAGCATGTAATCACTGTTACTATTTACGGCTCAACCATCCGTTTCTGTCTTAATATTATTATAGCTTATTCAAACGAGGGCAATCAATAAAGCACGCTGTAAATAGTTATTTCAACGGCGAGCCGTAAACATGTCAAAAAATTTTTTTACAGCTTGTTGTGTGCTCTTAATGGTCTTACAATAAAATTACACGATGCCAACTCCTCGAATCTGATAGATGAGATCCTATCTATGTGGGCACTACCATCACTTCATTTCAACGGGTAAGATCTTGACACACATACAATTTAAAAAAAAAATGGATCATATATATGCATGGACAAATCTTGGTCATCCATCCTATCATGGGGGCAATGCCCACATGGATAGGATGATATAAACCCTCGAATCTCATTGTGCCCTTTCTTTCTTTTTTCTCTCTCTCACTGAAGCACTGTCCCTCTGTCATGCCCGAGCTCGAGACGCGTTGAAATACGGATGTTTAATAATTTAACATTGAAAACAGTAAACATTGTAGTACAATATATAAATAAATCAGTCTTTCTCATAAAAAGTAAATATTGTTTTAAGATGATACGAAAACCAAATACAAAAGGTGTCGAAACGAATTACCATTGAAACCGTTGGGATTGATAATCCTCCCAAAAACATCACTTGTACTTTATCGTCGAGTTGTTCTTCGTTCTTATCTAAGGAGGGAAAGTAAGGAATGAATATTTTCTAAAATACTCAGCAGATGAGAGTCAATCGATTATAAAACATATAAACACGACTTTTGGTATTTGGTATTTGCTTGTGAAATCGGTTAGTCATTAAAGAGGTCGTATTAACTACTTTCGACTCTTGTAATCACATGGTTTATTAATTTTAACAGATTTATGAGCATTTGATACGGAAATCAATTGCGGGAGCTTATTATTCTCTTTTTGAATATTTTTCTAAAAAGATTAGAAACATGTAAGCTCTTGATTTCCTGTAGTGCCTTCATTTGATGTAATTTTTCTGATTTAGTCTTAGTTTTTTTAACTAAAAAAAACACGTACACAAATCAGTAATTTGACATCCAATTAACTACAGTATAAACATGACTGTTTTTTTAAAAAAAAAAAAACCAATAGGATCAATTGGAGGAGAATCATTGAGCTACAATTATTCGGTTCTTGAACTATTGAACACCAATGAGTTAAATCGAGTTTTTTTCAAACCAAGCAAAATATACTCAAATATATCATTTTTAGAAATCGATTCATATTTTGAAAAAAAGTTTGAAAGATATGCCAATTTAATGTGTAAAAATGTTTTGGTTGAAGCATTTGATCAAACACTTTATATGAAATATTTTGGTATTCGAAGAACACATAAATTGTTTCAACAATGCATCTTAAAAATAATTACAATAATTAAATACAATAAATAAATAGACACTAATTTATTTGTAGACGTTTGAAGATTAATAACTCCTACGTCACTCATTCTTCCACCAAGGAAGGATTTGTTAGAAGACTTTAATTTGTACAACTCCTCGTCCAAATTCATTTCAACATAGGACTTATCTATTACCTAATTGAAACTTCTAGGACACTCAATTGTAGGTCGCAACCTCATAATTCGCATAATGTTTAATTGTCTCATATGAAAAGGCTACAAATACAATCATTAATATCTTTATGTGAAGACACATTCATCTAAATTTTGAAGCTCAAATATTATGTATATATAAGAGTGAATGTGTGAGGAATTATACATTGTATATATGTATCAAATGTATCCTTATACTTGGATTAAATCTCATTCTAGCTAATTTCTTCATGTACACTGCTCGTGCTTTGAATATCTTTTTAATGCTTGTATTTAATCTTCAATATGTGCATTTATTACTTCAAAGAATGATATAGGCATTAGATACAAAAATATGACAGTTTGAAAATATTTCATATTTATTCTGACATTGTAACAGTCAAATTCGTATTTCTAACCATTTTGTGAAAATGGGCTGTTGATGATATAACATGATCTGCCATCAGATCATCTTGGTATGATATGGTCCGATCAGTTTGGTATGATTTGAGCTGAACCAAGTCAAGATGATCTAGTCGAGTTGTTGTGTGCTTTTTATTATAACTCATGATTCCTCGATTCATGGGCAAAGTGATAAAATAAAAGTTTTATTTCTATTATCTTTCCATGGAATCAAGAATCAATCAATTCCAAGTTCATATGAAAGAGATATGCTCGACATATTAGATAGTTAGCAATCTGAAACTCGTTATTTTATTCAGTGCATAATCAACAAATTCATTATAGTTTATCAGCTTCTTAAGATCCGGTTCAGACTTTGATTTGCGAAGATGATTTTTATATCATTATCTTTTCTTTGTAATGCATACTGAATAATTTAATTTGAATAAAGGAGCATAGAGATATGACTAATATATTAAAACATGTCAGACTGAGCTGATTGTTGTTCCATTTATGTCAGCTCGAACTTGCTACAAATATTTCGCTTAGATAACATCCAAACTAACTAAGCTATTATGAGTTATGACTTGTGTATAATTAAGTTTTCTTTTCGTCATTTTAGTAGCTTGTCATTTGCATCACCGAGCTGTGAGATATCATCAAAAAACCGCAGCTCGCCAGATTTTTAGTTTTATTGATTTCGAGTTTCAGCTTCCAACTTGAAATAACAACTTCACACTTGAGTAAATATGTTAGAAATACAATAAAAAATTTTGCTCTCATCAAAATTAAATTGTTTGTGCTTCTCAACCCAATAAAACCCATGGATGTAAATTGTGAAGATTTGAAAACAAAAAATTAAGTCGATATATACAAAAAAATTGTGGAGGTAGGAAGTACAGGCAAAGACGGACGGTGAAAGCTTTGGTGGCTGCAGACAAGCTCTAGGCCTTATTTACTTGATTTAAGATTTATCAAGACAAATATATTTCGGTTTTAGGATAAATGTTAGGATCGGTGAAGAAGGTTTAGAGGGACGTGATGTGAATAAACACCTCCTAAATTTCTTTCCTTCCAGACTTGAGATGACTCTTACTGGTGTTAACTGTATAATTCTGATTCTTGACCAGAAAATTTCATCATATATTTGTTATACAATGCATAAAAAGTCGAATGAAACTATGTGAACCGTGAAATTTCGTAGTGCAGTGAATAAAGCATGATAGGTTGTTTCTGGAGGCTGAATCCTTCTACATCTCCTCTTCCTTTGTTTCTATAAGATATATCACTAAAAGACTTTGGATATTATATATTATGTAATTACCCAATTCAAAAAGACTTAAATACTTCTTACTGAAACTCTTAGTATCTCTTACAAAGAGATTCTTTCAATCTTCTGATTATAAGGACTCCTATCAGTTATGACAACTTACATAGAATATAAGTTATAGTGAGTGAAAGATAACACATATTGATATCTGAGAAGATCTGATAAAATTTTCAAGAGATGCAACATTCTGATTTGAACGGGTGTAACTGATCGCACAAAGCCCATAAATGCAGTCATATCAAAATATCACGATTCACGCACTATTAATAATGTTCAGAGAAAGAAAGACGACGTTAAATGGCCAAAAACGGTCCGAACAACTTCCCAAAACAAAGTACTAAACATTCTTTGAAACTTGATTTTCTGAAGTGTTGTTCCATTTAATATGATAGTAAAGTAGATTCATAAACGACCGTTAATAATTCCAATAGTCTGACAGATATAAATTTATGAGATCATTGTATAAAAAAATTATTATATATAAATATATGTGTGTATTTATATATTATTTCTCGTGTGCACGTGTTCCGTGCATATCTAGCCGATTTTTTTTATATAAATTAAAATCTAATTTAATTTTTTGCTTTTTTAATATTTTTTGTTAACATTTTGAATTTTTCATGCAAAATAAAAATGACATAAAGTGGGGGTATTTTGGAGATTCTACAAATTACACCCATACACTATTTTCCCTATTATGACTGAAGTAGACATAGTATATAATTTGTACAATTTTTGATTTTGATCAATTTAGTATTCAAAGTTTGGTTTTGGTATAGTAAATTTATTTTTTATTGGCTTTTAATTATATTTCGTGGAAGTACTGACATAACATCAGAAAATATTGTGGTGAATTTCAAAATATTGACGTTATATCCGAAATTGCTGATGTGACGTCACAAAATGTTGTCAGACGCAATGTTAACAAAATATCCGGTAACTAAAATTTAGCACACCAAAACTAAAGTTTAACAAGTTAATAGACTAAAACCCAAAATTAGGGGTGTTCAAACTTCGGATAATACGAAAAAACCGAAAATCCAAACCGAAAAAACCGAACACTAAACCGAACCGAAAATCGAATTTTATAATTCGGATATAAATGTTAAAACCGAAATTAATTTGGTTCGGTTTCGGATTATAAATGTCAAAACCGAACCGACCGAAAAAACCGAAATTTAATTAAATTAATAATGTTATTTTTATTTTATATTATTTATTGAGATGATATTAGTGAATGAAGAATTATTTTGAATAATACTTAGTTGATTGTTGTTTATTTAATTCATTTCTACTTTATATTTAAATATTTTACTAAGAAATCATTTAAAAAAATAACATATTATATTTTATAATATATTTATATTATTAATTTAAATAATTGTATCAAAACCGAAATAACCGACCGAAATAACCGAACCATTTCGGTAGAAAACCGAACCGAACCGAAGAAAAATGGTTCGGATATCGGATTATATATTTGTAAAACCGAAAACCGAAAAAACCGAAATAAAAAACCGAAAACCGAACCGAACCGACCGATGGACACCCCTACCCAAAATAAGACAATATACATCCTCTTCTCAAATTCAAGTGTTGAACGACTCCTTCAATTTTATACCCCAAGGCCTTTAACTAGGCTAGTACTTAACTATGTACTCAGTTTGCAAACATTCTTTTAATTAATTAATTATAATAAAATCGATTGAATTGTATTTATCGTTAAGAAAAATGTTAGTGCGTGAACTTGAGACGAAAATTTTAAATATATCGATTTCAAATACTTCGACTTGCTTAAATATACAAAATTCAAATGTATTTCAGATCCACTCAAAATCAAGTTAAACAATTTCAATAATAATTTTAATAGATTTAAAATATAATCAAAAGAATATCATTTGAAATACATCAATCAAATCCTTCCCTAAATCAATCTCCTCCCTCCAAATCAAATACAACAATCCAAGTGCAATCTTATATAAAATCGTCACCAAAAATTTAATTTTAATATAATTTATATATTTTTTTACATAAAATTTTAAAAGTTCAAACGGGTTTATTATGAGCCAATTAAACGTAAA